>NW_014332762.1:1611019-1856269 GCF_000341935.2 Cephus cinctus
CTCCCCCTCCCCCCTCCTCCCCACTTACATTATCAACCCAATCCATTTATCTCCACTGATGGTTCTCCTATCTTTTTCCCATCTCTTTTTCTCATCCTTTATAAAAGTCAGGGAGTTATTCAATATATAAGAAAGTTCCCAAGCGAAGGCTATGATTGCATTAGGACAATAACGTCACTCGGTAAACTCGTACAAGTTACTTGAACGAAACGAAGTTAACACTCGCGGAAGCGACGTGTTCGGGCCAATCGTATAGTTTTGTTATAACAGTTTTTACATGACAGGTACTTTCTTTTTGTTGATCGTAACAAACGTCAGTGTCATTTTATTCATGTCAATGATACGAATCAACTTTTCGTCAGGCTACATCTATCTTTTTTTGTTTTCATATTCACCTACGAGGCTCAACGTCACTTTTCTAATGGTTGATACGAACGATTTTTTCCAATTGATGCGAATTTTTGGTGAAAACTAAAATTTGTTTTATTTACTTTGAACATGCCGTAGGATTTGTTTATCGACGGGTGAATACAAATTTTACATGAAAAAAAAAATAAATTTTGAAAAATCCTACCCACCGAACGAGAGGAGGACTCGAATTAAAGAGATTAACAAATTAGCGAAAAATATTTCTTGCATAATTCTATGAGGTGTAGATAATGAAAGAAAAATAGTCACGAGGAGAAGTATCTTTTTTTATAAAACAAGAAAACAAACAAAAAATTGATTTCAGGTATACCTTTCTGATAGTATGCGATTATCATGTGACTGACGATAAATAATAAATAGCAAATTCGATTTCGAAACCCCCAAATTTATCCTTGATATCGGAACCCACGATAATTTTGGCACTTTGTTTCGCCGCTATCTCCAAGCAACAAATTTTTTACACCTAACGTGAAAGTTGTGATCCAATTTAAACGGCATTATCTCTTTGGCTTAAATTTGAGCTTTGTGACTTTTTTTGAGCGAACAACGTCTTTCCAGTAAAACAATATTTTTATTCGACCCAATTCGTGTTGCACTTTCCATAAAATCATTAGACAACGGATCGTCCCTTCAAGTTTTACAGAAAATGCAAAAAATTAATAATCCAAAGCTTTACGGCACCAATGAAAAATGATTGAAAGTCGAAAAAATTGAAAAATTGAAAAAAAAAATTAATTCCAAATTTGTGAATAATTAAAAAAGTTGGTAATCTACCTTCGAAGAGGGTGGTTGCTAGTCGTCCAGATATTTGCTGGGGTCAGTCGGTCCAGTTGTTCCTTGACGACGTCGAGGTCTGATGTGTCAAGCAGTAGCACGTATTGCGTTTATATAAGCCCGCGGCTTGGCGATTCAACCCCACCAGGCGAAGCGTCAGGATACACAAGCCAATAGAGAGAGCTTATGCCCCACCCCGTCATCCCCTTCGTCCCCTTTGAAATGCTCCAAAGCCAAAAGCAACCCCTAACCCCATAGCCTGAACTCTCTATGATATTCACGCCATGCGCCACAGGTGCCCGTCTTCTTGAAATCGTTCTCCGTGTATCCGGTGTCCATAGGGAATAAAGTTCCAATTTCTAGAAACAGTCGGATGCACAAGCAGAATAGTTTAAACGCACCAGAGCATTCGGGACGATAAATACGACAAAGTGGACTTGTTACGGTAAGTATAGCAATAATAAGGGATGGAATTTCTCAAATGACTTTTTTCATAGTCCTAGGGTCACAACTTCATAAGAAATTCCAAGCACAAAAATACTATCAACGCATCTGCCCTTGACGAGATTAGAAATTCTTATCAGTTATTATCAAGTTATTCCATGTCAGGAGGATGTGTACGAAATGGGGGGACAATATATTTTCCTCTGTTAATTAGCCAAGACAAATCGCTGATCAGTTATTATTCGGTATTACGGTCCCTGAAGAAAAGGTGTAAGTTCGTCAAGTTAAATCACATTTATCCTATCAAACCTTATCACAAAGGAAGATCCAATGTTCGTCCTAAGTCTAATTAATGACAAGTCTATCCTTCGAATTCTTGCTCCAAAATTCCTTCCTGTCATTTCACATTAATAATAACAAGACTCACCTTACTTTGGTATGTGACCCAAAAATTTTTATAATCCATGAATATTTTATATTTAACATTAGAACGAGCCACCCCCTAAAATTTTATTTTTAAAAATTTTTTCTCAAGATCGCGTCTACCGATGCTTCGATACAGCTTCCTGTAAGTGAAAGTCAACTATTTCTATTATTCTTCAATTACCATGCTTTTGCCTTGTAGGCACTCTGTTGTCGGTGACGGCAGTCAGTTGATAATTCCATATATTTTGTTGCTGAAGAAATGGCAGATTTTGACATTAAACAAAAAATATACGTCATGAGACTTTGCGCGTGGAATCTTTGAAAATAATTTTAAACATTCTCGTGACCTTTATACATGAAATACAGATTTGAGTATGCAGAAGATATTTTTTCAAATTACCCTCGCACAGTCTTGCTGCTACTCCATTGCGCTCAAGTAATGCACTGTTATCGTTTATTATTTTTTATCCGCTTACTTTAACGCGACGCCTCGCGTCGTTGTCGCGATGCAAATCTTCTGATAGCCCATTGTAATAATATCTGCATAAGAGTGTACCATACGCTTTATGCGAATGGGTACTGTAAACTACTGTAGGCTACTTTGAACGAATAGACAATACGTGAGCTAATGCGGTAGATGTTACTAAACCGCCCTATGATATTAGAAGCGAATAGAAACTGTACTTGAGTAAGGAATTTGAATTTGCGCGACAGAGAAAGACAGAGCATGAAATTATAAAATGAACTTTAAAATCTCTTTCAATAAATAAATAAATAAATACTGAAAGCCACCCTTGCCGAGAATAAAATTTCCCTGGAGTTCGAATGCACGACCTGATCGTAAATTCGAAATAGAATTTAGGTGGGTTGTAGGAAACGACAGTAACAACATCTGCCTTTGGAAATCCATTTAATTGACAGCACAGTCTAACTGCTTTCTGCCCAGCAGATCGATTGATTATTGATTATCCCATTTATCACTTGTCAATAACCTCACTGGCAGAGGTACAGCTTTTCGAAGTTTCATATATTTTCTAGAAATTCGTAAAAGACCATCGATAAAAACTTGAAGTTTGTAAAAAAAAATTTCATTTCAAGTTTTCTAACTAATCACGTAATTATGAAATATCGAGAATCGTAAGAAAATTTTCTGATGCTACTATCGAGTTTATGAAATTGTATCTACAATATCTTATTGAATGGTCGTAATGACTTTTTTTCTGAAAAATAAGGAAATCCTGTGTCGTAACCCGTGACGCAGCGCAATCACGTGTGCAAAGGGCAGCTTTTAAATCGATATCTCATTCGATTTATTACCAACATAGCGCTACTTGATAAAGCTCCTTATTCAATTGCAGAAGTCGCCGTAATGTGTTTCAAGTCGTACGGGACACACAGTATACGTATTTACATATTGCGTAATTGCATGATAGATTTCTCCAGGGTATTACAAGTAATGATGAAATTCTCTGGTTTTACGTGAATATTACGAGCGACAAATCAAATCCGTTAAGTGTATCGTACTTTGCGAGGGTTGACTTCATGCCCCAGTTATTAATAACGAAGTTCGACTTAAGCGTCTAAAATCACGACGACTTATGTTTTCGAGCCGAATTATATTGTGAATTACTTTTTAACTTTTCCCTCGCTCCGGATACACCCAAAAGCTACCAGTAATACGATTCAAAGTGTTACACGGAAAGAAGCCCGAATTAAATCAAATACAATTTACAATAACGTTGTTTCATTTGACTCTAGATTTGTTTTCCCAGATGTTGTTGGGCTTTTTTTTATTATTATTATTCATTCAACTTTTACTCGTACTTGTATACGAGATTTTCGTTCAGTTTCTTCGCACAGTAGGTTAAATACCAGAAGAACTTTGTAACGTGAGAAATTAATGGAAGGCTAAGAACAGAATAGGATAAGGAAAATATATATATATATATATATATATATATATATATATATATATATATATATATATATAGATTTCATGAGTGTTTTTTTTTATATAAGAGCCCAACGAGAGGCTAGCCGCTTTCATCGAAATTCGCCCAACAATTTTGTTGCTGTTTGATAGAACGACTGAAGTGGGTGGGTTGCGTTTATGAGATATTTGCCGAGATATAAAACAGGAATCAATCCGGCTTTCATAGGTTTTATACAGTGCGGGATAACTAAGGTCGATCCTTGGATTTATTCCGGGACTGATATAGACATGTCAAGCATCGAGTTATATCTCATTGTTTTTTTTGATTAAAATAACTTTTATTTGATCTACAGTCGACTCACCCGCTTTGACAGATTCGACTATACATTTATGAGTGAACAAATATTATGGTCATTAGTGGATTAATGCGTGGCAATGTTTTTCTTTAATAAAAAAAATGAAAATTTGCATATATCAATTCTATATAGTTTAATATATCTGAAAATTGGATTGATTAATGTTGATTGAAAATTTTGTATAATGAAAAATCCTTGTTTTTTTTTTTTGTAAAATAGTCATTCGTTTTTACATACGAATTTTGAAAAATTTCTAAAATAGCTACAGAACAAGATCCAAGTCGGATTATACTAAGTCAAAGTACCCAGTGCGAGTCACGTTCATTTGCAATTGGAAACCAACCCTAATTGATACGAATCCTTTAACGTGTACAATATCGAACCATGATTGCCGGGGATATCAATTCGTACCTCAAGAATTTTCCTGTCGATGACCATCGCGTAGATGTCGTAAGCTACAATTTAGTTATCGAGAGAAGATAAGACCACCATTTGCTTATTGCGTATTAGCTTAAATCACAAATATAAAAAAATATAGAATCAGATTTTAAAAAATCTTTAAAAATCCCATTATCGATATATCCGAATAACTAAAATACAAAGAATAACTAGTTCATCCGTATTATGTGCATTGGAAATACAATCGCTCGTACGATGATAGAATGTTGCCCAATGTAAAGGGCATTAAATTCATTCATGTTTAATGAGGGTTTAATCCTTTTGAGAAACAGAAAAGATATTTTTAATCAAGTATCTATACAGCCACCGCAGTCCTTACATGAGTTCTGTCCCTACTTGTGTGTCAAAATCACAATTGGTGCTAATTCTTGGAAACCTGAATCACCATAGTAGTCAATGCCAAACCGCCCACGAATACTTTACGTGTCAATAGCGATCATTATGTATAAACGTACAGATATAACAATAAACGTATAAAGCATTATCAACGTATTGCGTATCCGTTGCAAAATTCGATAACGAGAAAACCATCGTCACGAACCTAGCATCTAGTCTATAGAAACAGTGAACCATTAGAAATTCCTTATTACTTGATATAAGTACAAATATATTTCGAAGGATTCGAACATTTCGACATTCATGTCATTATAATACAGAAAACTGCTTATTTTGAGTACATCAAATTAACGTTGTGGTAAGATCAACAATATGTATAATTATGTCAAATTATCTAAACAAGTTAAGATCAAATGTTGAATTTACAACAAGTACAATATATATCTAACTCGTCTCATATAGTATAAGTGCTTATCAACAGTTTCTCACTCGATAATATATTATCTTACGTGTAAAATTAATTATTTGTAAATGACCATCTGCACGTCATCACACTGGTCGCCAATGAAAATTTATTCAACGCACAAATCTGGTAACCTGTGGCGACAGCGGTGGTCGATCAAACTCTTGTGCGATAGCTCGCAGAATCTTGCGATGTTGATATAACGTTGAACAAACATTATCTGTCATAGTGTATTAATTACCGTACGAAAGGGGCCTGCTTGTCCACACTTTGAAAATCCTCGATGCGTAGACAGTGTCAACCGGGCTCGTTTTCCCGAAAATGCCATAAACAGCCATATGGCATGAAGCAACGTAAAGGTGGCCTCACAGCGGAATCCCTATAATGTATAAAATATACCTGTACAAATACCACTTTTTCATCCTCCATAATGATATATGTATCTATGATCGTTAACAAGTAAATTTGACTATCGGAATATTCTATAGTGAACACGCATACCATTTCGTGTAGAACGATGGAACGTGTAAAAAGTCGTTGATTATCTTTATATCGATACACAACTTTCACCTTCTGACAGATAAAGCACGATATGTCGTTGGGACAAAATATAACGAATATTCGATCGTTGCTAAGGGACTCCACGAAATTTTATAAGAATTAATCTACTCGTAGCGAAATGATGTTCTGTTTTGATTTCATTGATAATTTGACTGTTTCTACTGGAGTCAAACGAGATTTGAAATACGTTAGATCAGAGAACATGATATGTTAATATAATATGGTTAGACGGTTAGATGTAACACGTATTTCTTTTTTTGTTCTCAATTCGACTCCGTTTAGAAACATTCATTGTGGCTGCTCTAAATTTTTCTTTATCTCTTCAAAAGTGAGGAGACTGTGTAAGGTCAGTGCATATTGATTCTTTAATATAAATAAATGTCTTACACTAGTGGATTGTTAGTCTAATGGAAAGTAACCTCAAAATCTTCCGCACGCTAAAAGCCAAAGATTTAGAACCCTTGGCGCCATAATTCCTCTATTAAAAATAAGCCAAGAGTTAGTAAATTGCGTAACAGCTCGTTAAATCTTGAATCTCCATACTTCCTGTATGTATATCCAATACGAATATTTTACGACAAAGAGTTTACGATGTCGTCTAAACATTTGGACGATCATTAATTACGGGACACTTCAATGAAATTAATTAATACTACTAATCGAGGTCGAGTTTTGATAATGCAATGTCCTCGATGGGGAAGTGGTTTTTATCTAATAATAAAACTTATCTTTTTTCTCCCCTGCGTCTTATCTAATCTCTGAATTACATAGTATTCGATGTCTTGAGAAATTAATAAAATCTGAGGATGAAAGTTAGGTAAAATATGGTTTAAAAGTGTAAAACATTTCTGTAAAATGGTTCTGCACAGTAAATCTGATATCAACAATGTGCATTCTAAAGTCGTTCAGAATATGTTCACCAGGGTGTGCTACTTTACTGGGTCTTCACGGTAGTTTCGTCAGGATTGCTTCTGGTTTGCCTTTCCCAGTTCGTTGACGTAGCACTGCTGATTCTATCTGAACGTCGCTTGAGTATTGTCCAGACTGTTTCCACGTGGTAGCACTTCGTATTGTAAGAAATTTGTGAAGCACAATTTGAAGAAAAATTAATCAAGATGGTCCTGGATTTAGATTTATTCCGTGCTGATAAGGGTTTCAACCCTGATAAAGTACGTGATAATCAAAAGAAACGGTTCAAAGATGTTCAACTGGTTGAAACTGTCATTGAAAAGGACAAGTATTGGAGACAGCTGCGGCACCGAGCAGATAATTTAAATAAGTTAAAGAATGTCTGTAGCAAGGAAATTGGTGAGAAAATGAAGAAGAAAGTGCCTGTTGGTGATGATGACAATGTTCCCAAAGAGATTGGTGATAATTTGGATGATCTCACTTCGGAGAGCCTAAAAGCCCTCACTGTTACTCAAATAAAGAAAATTCGAACACTTATTGATGAAGCTATTCTCAAGAATACTCAAGATCTTTCCAAGACTGAACTTGACAGGAATACAGCACTTAGGGAAGTTGGGAATCATCTGCATGAGTCAGTACCGGTTAGCAATGATGAGGAGGAAAATAAGGTGAGTATTGTCCTTTTCAATTTTTCATTAATTTGATATTCTCTGTTAAATTTGTTTCTCAGCATATGGAATATAAGTTTCATAAACAAGTGTGTCTTGCAAATATCATTAACGTATGATAATTCAGATGTTTCTCTTTGTTGCTTATGTCTACCAACTGTAATAACTAATTACATCAGCCATGTCACTTGTGCTACTAGTTGTCTGCATTTATTTCAATCCATAATTCATTCTTCCTAGGTTGAAAGAACTTTTGGAGATTGTACACAGAAAAAGAAGTATTCACATGTGGATTTGATTCATATGATTGATGGTATGGATGGGGAACGCGGTACAGCAGTCTCTGGAGGCAGAGGATATTTTCTTGTTGGGCCTGCAGTCTTTTTGGAACATGCACTCATTCAGTTTGCTTTGAGAAAACTTTTTGATAAAGGATATAAACCACTTTATACTCCATTCTTCATGCGTAAGGATGTGATGCAAGAAGTTGCACAGCTATCACAATTTGATGAAGAATTATACAAGGTGATTGAACCTTAATATTATTACTGTTAAAATACAATTTCTATATGAAATTTTTAGACTAATTAATATTCTATGTATTTTTTATAACTTATATTTTTTATTACTGTTAAAATACAATTTCTATATGAAATTTTTAGACTAATTAATATTCTATGTATTTTTTATAACTTATATTTTTTATTACTGTTAAAATACAATTTCTATATGAAATTTTTAGACTAATTAATATTCTATGTATTTTTTATAACTTATATTTTTTATTACTGTTAAAATACAATTTCTATATGAAATTTTTAGACTAATTAATATTCTATGTATTTTTTATAACTTATATTTTTTATTACTGTTAAAATACAATTTCTATATGAAATTTTTAGACTAATTAATATTCTATGTATTTTTTATAACTTATATTTTTTATTACTGTTAAAATACAATTTCTATATGAAATTTTTAGACTAATTAATATTCTATGTATTTTTTATAAGGTCACAGGTAAAGCTGGTGAGCGCATTGAAGACAAAGACACGGAGGAGAAATACTTAATAGCTACTTCCGAGCAGCCAATTGCTGCTTATCATCGAAACGAGTGGATAGCAGAGGATGCATTGCCTATAAAATATGCTGGTTTATCCACCTGCTTTAGACAGGAAGTTGGTTCCCATGGTCGAGATACGAGAGGAATCTTCAGAGTACATCAGTTTGAGAAAGTATGACTACCATTCTATTACATATTTTTATTATTTACATTAAATCTTCATAAAATACTGTATTGAACTTAAAAAGTCAGAAAAAGATTCTATTCTTTATTTACAAAATAACAGGTAGAACAATTCTGCTTAACATCTCCACATGATAATAAATCGTGGGAAATGATGGAGGAGATGATAAGAAACGCCGAAGAATTCTATCAGGAATTAAACATTCCATATCGTATAGTGAATATTGTTTCTGGTGCATTGAATCATGCAGCTTCGAAGAAGCTTGATCTTGAAGCTTGGTTTCCTGGTTCTACGGCATTCCGCGAACTCGTCTCCTGCAGCAACTGTCTGGACTATCAAGCAAGACGTCTTCATGTGAGGTATATATATACTTTGCGTATCACTGTGACTGGTTTTAATATCCATTAGCAAGAACTAATATTTTATTTCTTTATAGATACGGGCAAACGAAAAAAATGAATGCTACTACTGATTACTGCCATATGTTAAATGCAACAATGTGCGCTGTGACGCGTGTGATTTGTGCGATTCTTGAAGTCAATCAGACTGAGACTGGTATTCACGTACCAAAGGCAATCGCACAATTTATGCCTACTCAATATCAGGAAGAAATTCCATTTGTCAAACCAGCTCCAATTGAGGAAGCTGAGACGAAGAAGCAAAAGAAGCAGAAGGATGGATTAAAGAAATGATTGAATCAAAAATACTATAGGCGTTTTCAAGTCATAGCTAATTTATTCCAATCGCATTTTTTTTAACCTTTGCAAACGTCAGATGAACGATTGTTTCGATAAATAAATGCTTTACAATATTAAGTTTGCTCTTTGTATATTTTATTCTACATAAAGAATCTCCTTTATCCTTTTGAAATATCGAGATTTTGAGACATGTTGTAGGAATAGTAAAATTCTTAAATTCCTTGATAGTTGTGTAAAAATAAATACATTTATATAAATTTCTAATAAGTTCACAATTCTTACAAGCACTTATTTTCAGTGCTATCATGTATTTTCCTGATCCTGCAATTTTTGCCGATCTGCTGCTTGTCTTAATTCACCTAAGACCATCCTTTCATAATCTTCAAATGACATACTCGATTGTGGTTTATTCTAAAAAGGAAGTACATGGTATTTAAATGTTGTTGATCACTTTTGTATCTTTTCTTACAATTTAGCAGATATACTTACCACTTCCGGTGCAGGAGAAACGAAGGAAAATGTTTTTCTACTTGGTTCGGTTGACTGTGGAATTGAAGATTTCGAATTTTTATTGGTGGTCCATAAACCCTTTAATGTTAAGGGATTCTTGACGTGACCAATTGCTTTCTGTGCTGCTAATTCCTATTAAAAAATATTTATGCATGTCAATCACTTCAAGGAATATTATAATTTTATCAATAACCGGTATGCTTACTGCACATCGTTTATGTTGGAATTCCACCATAGCTCGTCCTTTATTATTCTTGGAAATTACCAGAGCCTCTATTGCCCCATACTGAAAACATTATTATTTGTTAAATCATATAAACCAAATGTTAATAGTTTAAAAATGGAACATAAATTATTACCGGTATTAATATATCGTACAACGTGTCGTAGTCATAGCCTCCATTATTTTGATCATCCTTCACAACTTTCCATTTAATTTTAATTCTACGTTCTTCTACACTACTTTGAGGTATATTATTCTGTTTGCAAAATTCTTGCTTTAATCTCTGAAGTCTTTCTTCATCCTTTTTACGTGCTAATTCTTGTTCCTCCATAAACAATCTTCGGGATTCTTTACGCAGTTTTTCTATTTCAGCCTATTGAATAAATAATAATAAATAATGGAAATTACTAATCCCAAAAAGGTGGAAACAAGAAAATTAATATGAACCTTTGATTTCACTTCCTGTCTGTGAGCTTCCTCACGAGCATTTAATTCCTCTATAAGCCTCTTGCGCTTTACATCGTACTCTTGTAAACGGAGTTTAGCCTGATGCCGAGCATTGAAGGCTTTATCATAAGTTACCTATAATCAAAGACAATGATAAATGTTAATATACAAATCATTATTACGAATGTTAAGACCTTTTTAATGTCTAAAAATTATTTTTATACCTACTCTAGTAGACTCTGTAGTCAATATTTCCAAAGCTTTCGACAGTTGATGAAACAATTCAGCTGCTCTTGGATTATCCGGATTTTTGTCAGGATGGCATGATAACGCTGTTGTGCGGTAAGCTCTTTTAATCTAAAATGTAAGAAATTGATGAGTATTGTTTAGCAGCAACGTCTTGAGTACGATTAATTGACATCTTCAATATAAATATTAGGTTTACCTCTTTTGTAGAAGCTGTTGGAACAGTACCAATCAACTCGTATAAGTCTAAATGCATTATATCCTCCATGGTATTTATATTTACAAAATTACGCAAAATATAAATTTCAACTTTTACAGAAATGACACTTCTTGGTTAACCTTCTGATACACTTCCCGACAACAGTGTACGGACCAGTGGTTACGAATCATAGGCTGTTCGCCAATGGCGTTCCAAATGTGATATTTACCGCCAGTTCTAAAGTTCGTAATTCAATAAACTAAATATTCGTAATCAATTAAAGACAAATTACACCGTAAAGTGTTCATTTCACTCTATTACTCTATACGAAAACTGTCTGTCGATAATATACCGACATTATGTAAACCCATGTACGCTCCGAACCCCGTTATCATGATTATCCTCGATGGTTCGTTGTAATGAAATTTGTAGGGTTTAAATAGGTCAACTTTTTGTAAAAATCTCAATCTGGCGAAGAATTGGTAACATTTTTTATGTACATCAACGTTTAACTTAAAGGTAACCAAAGAACACCAGTACTTCTATGAACTTGTATTCTCCAAATGTTTTGAATATTTTTTAAAAGTTTTACCGACAATGAACCTACCAAAAAAATAAGATTCAAGTGAGAATGTTTTCGGAGTACGTATACTCTATTGATAACATTTAAGTGTCTCTGTCAAAAAATTACCGAAAGGTCAACCGTTATACGCGTCTTCGGAAAAATGTTGGTAACTTTTGCGTAACAAAAATTCATTAGGTTACCAGTATTTTTTAGTCACCTTTTGGCTAAACCGAATTCGCAAGAGTAATCCTTTTCCTAATATGGTTGACTAAATACAAACGCACTAGACATTTCCATGTATTCTGTGCCGCGCAATTCTGACATGTAAAATATATATCTATACATAACACTTCAATTGGTAAAGTTCATTTGTAAGTGTCCGACACCTAGGCCCGCGTGACGCCATATTCCATATGATGTACAGTATATTTACTTCTTCAGTCAACGCTAATATCCAACATATCTTATTTCGTAATACATTTTATAAACTCTTATTATACCTCTCTCATTCAACAAATTAAATTCCCGTTCCAAAAATTTTCTCATCAACCAAAACAGCTGCATTTCTTCACAAAGGAATTAATAAAATAATGAATAGAATTCTCGAATAAGATGTATAAAATTGTAGCTCAAACTATTCAGCAGTTGCACGCGCCACGGGAATTAATTAATAATAAGACATACGACACGTACATAACTAATCTGGTGCCCACGCTCATTAACAAATCTCTCAAGTATTCGCACAGCGACAAATTTCAAGAGCGTATAGACATGGATGATTCTTGGCATGGATGACAAGCTCAAAAAATAAAGTACAAAGAAAGAACAGGACGCATCAGGATGCACATACGAGGTGTGTACACAATAAATAGCATATGGAGCGTGCAAAGGGCTGGGCCAGGCACTCCCACGATAAAATAGGATGTGTTCACCTCGACCGAACGCGTTTAGCCATTTTTCTCCGTATTTACCAGTATCCAAGGGTTCGAGGAGTTCCACTATTCGTCCGGTTTGAACAACGAAGAACCAGGTGTCCCGGACGAGCGGTAGATAACCTATCTTATACCGGGTGACTAAATCAATAATAAAACAGTACCGTAAAGGACGGACACCAAGTTACCCCGAGAACTGATCCCGTAATTTCGAAGCAAAATAATACGAATAAAAAAGACAAACACGCAAAAGGGAGCAGAGTGAGCATTAAAGAAACAGGACTCTATTCACAGGATCAATAAGGACTCCCTTTCATCGGCGTATTAATCTCAATGTCTGTCCAGCAATAACTAAAACATGATTTAACTCCATTTCCTCGAGCAATATTCTCCTAATCGTATTTGATGAAATTATTATTTTTTTTTTTGTTATTACATACAGATTTCTTATTTGAGATATAAAAATTCCACGCACAAGTTTTCTAAGGATGCCTACGGCGGTTTTACCATGAAACAAGGACACTCCAAGCAGGATCGATAGACGACGGTAACAGGACCCTTATTCGCAAGGCCTCAACTCTCTTCTTACCGAGCTACCCCTGTTCTATCCTGTGCACTACTTATATAACGTACGTACAACTAGGTATACTTTGCATGCATGGTACGTCAGCTGTTGAATGGTAAACGTGTACAGACGCTAAGACGCACGTGTGTCCTGCAGTTAATAGGACTAGAAACTACCGTCAGTATAGACGCCGGTAATATTACCGTGCAATCATTTCTACACTTCTAAACAGTTAGACCGTAATATGATTGGGTCTAAGGGAATCATTAAATAAAAGGATCCAATTAATTTACGTGCAATTAGGCCTAGAAAACAATAGAACATTTTATTATATTTTTAATGCAATAGATTTCACTATTCCTCAGGAATTGACGTGTGATACAAAAATTCCCTAGAATATATCACCAGGTGATTTTCTAAATATATATATATATATATATATATATATATATATATATATATATATATATATTTACGTTGACGAAATGACGAATCTTTGTATTTTTATTTTGCAATTATATTATTTCTTTAGATTTGTTCTAATCTCTGCTTTGTTGACAGTCACACAACTTCACCTGGATTTATCCTTGTCAATTTCCTTAGTCAGTATAGTGTCTTTTCTGAATAGAGGACAAATAGAATGGAAATGACTACCGAATAACTTCAATGTATAGTAGTAATATTAACGGTTGGTGGTGGTGCTACTTGTGCTAGTACTCGTGGTGGTGCTCGTGTTTGCCTTCATACTCTTTTCAGCCCTCCTCGCGCAGTTCATCGCAGTCTGCAGACTTCGTCGGTGCTGTGAGAAACGCTCGAATGCCATATACGTGAAACGAAACAATAATCGCTGGTAAATGTTTCCAGTTAATACAAAATTACTTATAAAAGACAATGTGTTACAACAGGTGTATATACTGTCTAATTAACAATTGTCATCGTGTCATCAATTAAATAAGTATCCAGGACGTAAAGAATTGTATACTGAAGAGTGACATACTATTTCTTAAAAAATTTCAAGAAAATAATGAAAATTTATAATGAAATCAAGGTACGTTAAATGATTATAAATAATTGTTTCATATAAATAAAATTATATATACTTGTTTACATATAGGAATTTCAGATATATTTTATTCAAACAACTGGTGTATATTGATAAAGAGGAGCAATCATATTTGTACAAGAGCAATTAGTACAGAACATAATAAAAAAATCTTTTCAATCCGGGGTCAAGGATCAATGTCAACAGATAGTGTCGTTATCAGCATTTAATATTCCTCAATATATACACATATATATATATATATATATATATATATATATATATATATATATATTGATATAGAGTAAAGTCTATAATATTCTCACACAATTTTGCGAAGCATCCAATCACTAAGATTCTCTTAACTCGTCGCTTCTCGACGTAGAAGAAGATGACAGCATGACGTAATTTCTAAAGTGGATAAACTATGTCCGCTTTCTTCCAGATAGCGCTAATTCTTTAATTAGGTTTGTCAGTCTTAACTAGGCGTCGGATCCTTTGTCTTAATCTTATATCAACCGAATGAAAACTGAAGAAGCAGAGAGAATTGGAACTTTTATCCAGTAAAGTATACACGGCTGATACATATTTTCATTTTAATATTTTGAAGTTAGTGTGCATATTTCGCATTGAGCTTGTAATTGAGTTTAATTAGCGAGCACATGTAGTATCATTGGAATGACTCATTCTACCTAAGATATAAAAATAAAAATTGCATAATTCAATAACAATACACGTATTAAGATCTAAAGTTAAAAAAAAATAAAAAGTTAAAAGAAATATGGAAAGTGGATAAAATTTTCTTAAAATCACATAAAAGACTACGAAGACCATCCTTCATGTATATCATAATTAATACCTTCTTGCTCTAATTAATTGAGGTCACACCCGTCCTAATAAAATACACTCACGAATATTTATTCACTATACGCACTGTTACTCTTACGTGTAAATATCGATACGCAATTTCCCATTAATTTTTTCTAAACAAATTCATCATATATCAATCTTCTACCACATCACTGTACTTTTCCAAGTACCCAAGATGGACCATGTTTGACTCCAGATAACTCACGCGTTACTGTTTAACAAAAATGTCCCTAGTAAGATGAACTTATTGAATGTAAAAGTAATCATTTTTTTTCAAATTCCACTACAACTAACTACACTGCGTGCGATAAGTATTTTTGTATTTTAAGATTGTACGAATTGACTAGGGGGTGGCTCCCTACTAAGGGAGATGAATCATACCGTATAAAACGGAAGAACGGATCGATATAAAAACCATTGCCAGCACCTATGTATCATAGCTACATAGTATATAAAACCTCTGACTAGGAACTGGAAAGAGTGAATTTCGTTGGCAGAGTCTCCTGATGATGTTCCACCAGTTCCTAGCATGACTCGTTCTGGCATCTGGACATCCCTCATAATGCTCATCCTCCTTTTTGAAAATCTGGAAGCTGTGACAGTTGTCAACCATCATCCAGACGATGAATTCATACTGGACCACCAAGTTCTCTATGAGGATGCCATTAGGGAGGCTAAGAAACTCAAAATCTTTCCAGGTAAAATAATTGAAATGTTTAAAATTGCAAAAAAATATTAAAAAGCCAAAATTGACATTTTTCTCATACAGTTCTCAAATCCCCCTTGGGTATGTTGGGTATGTTCTTACCTATTGCTTTTTCTTCTTCTTTCCCTCTGTCTCTCTTTCAATTACTGTGGATAGTCGGCATGGATCGAAAAGGTACGAGAGACTCGTCATTCGTATTCCTACCTAACGTACTTGTTATGCAAAGTACTTAGAATAGATGTTTCGCTCGAATGGCTTCCCCGTCCTCAGCAAAGGTTTATATACGGGATCGCAGCAGCTGAATCAGACATACATAGCAAAACAAATATGCACTATCCAAGATGGATTTGAATTTAATAAAAAAAAAAAAAAAAAAAGAAAAGTTAAAAAAAGTATATAAAATTATACCATAGTCTCTTTCGCACGCTCCTTCGTGATACGTCGATGCCATCCGAACGTTGCATAATGGCTTTAATTGACGTGAATTGTACTTTGAGAAATTGTATGCAATTCCATGGATCTGTGTAATTCATGATATCGGGTATAATTATTAATTACTTATATTTATATGGCGAAGGGCAACGATATTTGTATATAGATACTTACTTCGTTAGTCAACATTTTTTAAATATGTTTTTTCTCTTAATTCCTTATTAATTTAAATATTAACATTTTGCTTTACTCTCTTTACAGCACCAATTCCAGGATGCAACCCTTGTACGTCCGAAGAGATGGATTACTGCAAAAATGGAAAAGTCATAGAGGACCATTGTTGTTGCGACGGCAGCTACTACAGTGGGTATTATTATTGATTAATCGGATGGATTTTGTATATGTTTAAAAATCTCATTCAGATACTGTAAAATTACGGCTGATTAGTAGGACGGACTGCAAGGTCGCTTTCCAAAGTGGCGAAATGATATTTCCTTTGACAATTGAGCGAGAATCAACGAAAAACGGAAGGACGTGTCGAGGAATTCGTGCGTGAAGTTAGAAGGTGACGGAAAGGACAAAAAAACCGTCGCTACTTGTGCATGGAAACTTACCCAGAATGTCGTACAAACGTGAAATCACCTTACCGTACGATTACAGTACAGCGATAACAATGAGATTCCTATAGTGAAAGCCAAAACGGCGTCTCTCGTTTGAAATTGAAAATTTTTCCGTTATCAATGTCCTAGAGTTTTTACGAAATTCCGTAGATTACGGTTATACGTCCTTATCATCAATCTAACCTCATTCACTATGGTGCTACCTACCTTCGTTCCACCCGGTATACCGTCTATCACAATGCACGGCCAGATGCTATTCCAAATTAAATACGCAACCGGTTGTGACTGTACATAGGCCGAATGAAACGCAAGGGTCCCTGCCAAAAGACTACTGGATCCTTTGGATTTGCTTTTCTTCAATGAGAACATAACCCTGTGAACGGATAAATAATTCTACCCAGTGACGTATAAGAACCAACTCAAGACACAAGCAAGAAAGTTTAATCAGAATATTCATACGAGTTATATTACAAAATTTCTATAAGATTCTCATATACAGCAGTATAATCATCTTAAGGATATTTGTTTTTAGCTAATCATGCAATTTTTTAAATGAGAGATACTAATGGTTGCTCAGTTTTTTTACGTGGTTCAAATGTTTCCTTGTATAAGGTTAGGGCAGTCACCTGTTCAGGAAACTATCGCCCGTTGCCCTGCCGCACTTACAATTAGTCGTAAGAGCTCACGTATGTATGTGCATACCTACCATCTTGAACAGGGTGACTATACCGGGTGACTCACAATAAATGGTCTAGACTAACCGTTAACGGTAACTCATAGATATTCATTGAACGTGCTTTCAAAAAGTATCATACGTTGGCGATCATTGACTAAAAGTTTTCTTCTCGAAGTTTTATGTCCGTATTCTATACTGACACAAGGTATAATGTGAGCGGAATTTTTAAAATAAATTCATACCTGACTTTTGGGGGATTGAATTAATTCATTTTAGAAATAGTAGGTCAACACCCACGTATCGTATTCTGTTACGAGATGTTGTAAGATCATTTTTTCTCTCTCTCTCTCTCTCTCTCTTCTTTGTCATTCTATTTGAGACACCCTGTAATTCAAACACACGTACTCGTACGTACGTGAAGCCTGAGAGGCGAGCGCAGAAATAAAACTGCGTTTCCTCACGCACTTGGGACCTTCTTTGTCATTCTATTTGAGACACCCTGTCATTTTAGAAATAGTAGGTCAACACCCACGTATCGTATTCTGTTACGAGATGTTGTAAGATCATTTTTTCTCTCTCTCTCTCTCTCTCTCTTCTTTGTCATTCTATTTGAGACACCCTGTAATTCAAACACACGTACTCGTACGTACGTGAAGCCTGAGAGGCGAGCGCAGAAATAAAACTGCGTTTCCTCACGCACTTGGGACACGTGTCGAATACTAGGGGCTTAATTCCGCCTTGTTCTCATGAATCATTCTTCCATTCAACCCCATACACTGTCCCGTCACACATAAAAATACCCCAGGATACGATAGAATTTTTTTTTTCAATTTTGTTACGATAGAAAATTTTTTTAAATCCTTACTGCCTATCCTGAAATTTGTATGAACGTTATACTGGAATTGATAAAATCGTGAAACGGAAATGTTGATAATTTTACTTAAACGATATCATGGATTCATTTGGATTATATGATAAAGAGAAATTCAATTTTTAATAAAATAATGATTGTTTTCAAATTTTAGAAGTATTTCCTTTCGTCGAACATATATGTCGAGTTGGACCGGAAGCCTGTAATGTTCATGCTGGAGACTGCTCAGAATATTCGAGATTACGTGAATGCTGCTGTTCTCCCTATCTGGCCTCAGTATGTAAGTACCTGTTTATGCATTAATAAGGATTCATTTTGTTATAGTAATTTGTCGTGATTCTGTATTATTGTAATAATCAATGTTACCTCTTTAGGGAAATATCGTGCAGGCGGTGCTAACAGCGTCAGGACGAATCACTGGCACATCCTGACCATCCCAATGTTTTTAACTATCCTAAGAGAAATTCCAAGGTTACTGGGTCTGTCTTGATGCAAGCACATAAGACAGACCGACTATTTTGTATAGTATGAATTATTTTAATAAATTATTTTTACTTATACTTTTGCCTAGCAACGACAAAAATCACACGCCAGTTGGTTAGACTCAGGCATATTTGTTATCCAGATATATAAATTAACGACAAATCATTGTTACATGAATCCAGACACGCGACCATTGTCCGTTATTCTATGTATAGGTATACGTTGCATCAGAGCAATCAACTCTACAGCCTTTAAAAAGCCCAATTGGCACGCAATACTTGAATTTACCTGAAGCCTATAAAAATATCACGAGATTGTTATTGCGAATCTATGAAAATATGCAAATCAAACATACTTTCTACGATTCTAACCTCGCTTTGCGACCTACGCATGGATTGCACAATTTAAAATGTGATGCCAGAAGCCATTTTGATATTAAAGGAAATAATGACAATGGAAATTTCACAGAAATGCATCCGTTCGTGCATCTTCGTTACAGTACTAACGTTCTATTTCTTCGAGCTAAAAATTATGGAAGAAATTGTATTTTTTTAACCTTAAGCAAGTCTCACACGAAGAACAGCATGGGGAGAGGCGCATAACGGAGTCCACGATCTACATAGACTTTTTAAGCCAAGGTAATCCGCGTGTGGGGGATTAAAAAGAGGCTCCTCGAAAGAAACCCAATTACAAAACCAGTCGCGCAACACTCACTCGTGAAATCCCACAGAGAGAAGAGCAGTGCCTTCAGAGATCATCGCCATGTTGCTTAGAATTGTCATTTCGTTGCTGTTGATTTACGGTTGCAGTTCTGACGTACCGAGTGAGTAAACGTCAAATAAAATTAATAAGTGCAAATATGTAAAAATAAATGCAAATCTATGAAAAATTTATCACGATACTCTTGTCATAATCTTTATGATTAATTTACCTACTTTTATTTCCTAATGTGTCAATTATTCGTCTAGACGAATCCCGCGGCAGCGACATTACCAACAGACAAAGCCGTGCGGCGGGTGGCCTATCGACAGGCGCAGAAGCACAGAAACCGTTAGGAAGCATCCAATCTCGTCAGGTCTACGAAAATTACAATTCAAATTATTCACCAAATTATCGTCCGTATCCTAACAAGTGGGTATAGTTCGTAAAGAAATTCTTTCCCATTCTTTCCGCAGACTATTTACTAAGAAGGATGTATATGTATTTCAGGAAAAAATGTCCACTCTGCGACAGTTCTGTCTATCCATACTGCAGTGAAAAATTGTTGCACGATGCATGTTGCTGCACGGATCCTTACACGTACGAGTTGCCGTATCAGTGTCGATTGGCCGATTGTGGTTTTCTGCACGCGAATTCCTGCAAGGAACATAGGTTGATTGCAAACTGTTGCTGTAACGACGAGTATCGTACATTGCTACGAAGCGCTGGCGCTAATAACTGATAAATTCTGAGGACACTTTTTTCATCTGAGATGCAGTTTTCTTTTAACGTTGCAATATATATATAATGTACGGTTCCCCGCTCGAACCATTTCTCCAGAAATTTTCCTCTTCTACAATAACATCTGTACAGAAGTAAGTCACTGGAACTGCGATAAGAAATCAAAACGCATGAATGGAACCACTATCGCGTTTAGTCTTGACATAAAAAAAATCCATGAAAATAACTCGGAGAAATGGTGCGTTGATAATAAATTAATACGGGCCGTTTGAAATGTGGGACGAGTATATGTAGGCACGATAAAAATGTCGAGGTCGTTTCTCATCATATTCTTTTCTGCATTTCATTTATCTGTACGTGTTTACACGTTTCGTATTAACGTCTTCTGAAGAAGCGAAATCCTTGCTGGTAACTCGGTTGAAAAATTATTCACTTTGACAGACAACCCCAAGTGTCATTATTGCTCGCCGTATTACTAATTAATTAATATTTATTTTAATTATAGTCACACTGTTACATAAATCATATATATATATATATGAGAATAAATGAAGAAACAAAATTTGAAGTTATGTTAATTGTCAATCCGTATGATAATTCTACCGAATGGTTTGACTGTGATTATGCAATCAGCAACAACTTTCGCGTACTGAAATATTTCAGCAGAACTTGTTCGTGACGTCTTGGTCGATAGAGTCGGCCGAGAGCAGCGAAGTCTATGGTAAAATATGAAAATAAGTAATAAATATCTATCGTTAGCCTATTTATAGATAATTCGAAACTATCTTAACTAGATTCCTTTATAGTCCTTTATAATCCTATTGCCAGCATCATTTGTCTGCGGGTCAACGGTTAAATTTTCTTAACGCCTGACTCCTTGATAATTAACGATATCCTGTTGACTGGCTAACCGATCTCCCCCTACTGGAGTTTTTCAAGTTCAAAGTCAAGGTCATACACGTGTCGTTGGGCGGGGTATACAGGAACGCAGCTCATCCCTAGTTGCTTCCTATCCCTACTCCTGTTGACAAGAAAAATCATTCTTTTTCTTCCTCGGTATCATTGAAAATGATGTCTGTCTTCCATGCTATAAACATCTTACACTAAACATTGTCTCTTTCCTGTTTTTAATTATGCGCCTTTCCCTGTGTCCGTCACTCGGTGGTTATTAATGAAAAAAAAAAAAAACTTATTTAATATATATTTATACCTCACATAATCATTTTATATTTCAAGAACACGAGTCCCATTTTCAGGACTGATTTCCTTTGCTTCCACAGAGGTCCGTTGATCCTCGAACGAGCCTGGATTATGAATTTCTGATAATTCGATGCCACGTGGACGTTATTGCGCAACGTTCGCAAAAAGAACCTGTTCGATAAAGACGCAGGAGGTACAAAGAGAGGAGAAAGACGAAGACGAAGAAGAAGAAGAAGAAGAAGAAGAAAGGTGAAACGTAGATAAGTCTCGTATGAGTCAGCTGAGAGTGTGCCGTAGTTTCTCACACGTTGTTTACATATCGTAAGAGACGCGTGGGTCCGTCCCAATTGGAGCCAACTGTACATACGGGGGACTCTTAAGGCCCCGTTTCAACGTGAACACTCAAAGAGAGAACGGAAGGTTCCTCAGTGACGACGTCAAAGGCTACGGAACGTCATTTCGACACGGGGGAGATGTCTTTGATTCCGGTATCTTCGAGGGGTGTTGGAGGCCCGAAGGCTCGTAAGCCTGCGGTCAAGGCCCTACAGCTACGCACGTGTAGTTCCCGGCAAGGCATTAATCATGAGGCTATCGAGAAATCGGGGAAACCAACACACGTTGTTTTTATCGCGTGAACGTAAATGAGTATCGAAGGAATATTTCGTATAAATATTCCGTGACCTTTGACCTTCCAAGTTTGCGACTCGCTCGGTCCTTGGTACCTTCGCTCTGACCTCGTCCTGTGGCGACTGATTTCCTTGAACAAAAAGTTAATATACACTTTTCACGTATACGCGCGACAGATCATTCCTGATTAACACTTTGACGTTTCAATGTTCGAGAACGAATCCGGAGAGCTGGGTCGTAGAAGCAGGTATAAGCTCCTTGTGCGTCAAAGTGGAATTTTTCTTCTTGACCATGCATGACGTCTTTGATAATTTGATGAGAAAGAAAAAGAAGAGGAATGACAAAGTGCAATTCTACCTGTGAGATTTCTTAAAAGGACCAAGACTGTGGACTTTATACACGTGGTTCACAAAGAGCTGATTCGTCTGGGAAGGTCTGGTCACCTCGGGACGAGTGCTTTTCAAGGCCGAACGGGGGTTACACGTGCCGACTACCTCAGGACGACAACCCTCACACCAGAATCGAGACTCCAAAGAAATTCCAATCCTTCCTTTCTCTCCTTCCTCTTTCTCGGCTTGTCTTGACTGTTTTTCTAACTAGCCTAGACCCATCGTATCAGCCCCTCGCTAGGCCTAATCTACCCAGCATGGACCTTACCGTTCTATCGAATATTTTTCGGACTGGATCATTCCAAAATATACGACTCAAAACATAGAGTAAACAAACGAAACGACAATCTGCTGGTTTGTCAACTCAATTGTCAGGGACAATTATTTTACAAGCATATTATTAAAGTCAATTAGCTATTAGCTTTCTAATGGGCAACAGTATTCATTTTTACCGTTCGCTTCTGACACGGTGTACTCGGAAGTCAAGTATTGGCATTCTCGCAAGTCATTGAATACGAGAGATATTTTCACGACTGGTAAACAAGACGACGTGGACACGTGTCGTAGTAAAAGCGCGTGGCACGGAGTTGAAAACAGTTTACTAAACGACCTTACGCCTTTACCTAATTTCTAAAGTACGCCTGGCGAACTATTTTACTTCGTCTCGTACTTTAGTCATCTCTGCGCTCAATTGACATTGCGATTATTAGAGCTGATGTACAGTGGCGGTTCGCGTATAGGCACTGTGGAACTGCAGCGCCCTCTATTTCCACTTGATATTATCGATAAAGGCTTAAAATTTTCTGGAGCAGCACCCCCCAATAATTTTAGCCACGAGCCGCTACTGCCGATGTAATAAATCTCGATTATCAAGGCAACGAAGTACCACGCGCCTCGAATGAATGAAGCAGCGTTGTGCAAATGGCAAAAATTAATAAAGGAACCGAGCGGTTCATTGACCAAGGTTTACATTGTCCAAATACAGCAATGTTCATTCATCATTGCGGTTCTGTGACATTTCACGATCATTTATACATATAGGATTCGTCATTGCCACTGATAAGTACTATTAATATCGAATTAACAGTTATCCGGATAAACATACCAAACACGTGTCTCTCGTGACACGTGTATGGTTGACAATTATATTGGTTATAATTTTTACTTAAAAATTCAATGCAATTCTTTCAGATGCAGATTTCATCTCTCAGTGAATATTCAGTCCTGAACTGATAAGTAGCAACGGTCGATAAACTGTTCCATTTTTTTGTTATCTATCTTAGGTACAAGGACGCTTCTTTGTAACAACAGAGCTACATTCAAAAGAACGTTAAGTCATAAAGGCTTTGCATAATCGCATAGAGACGAGCACTGCTCTGTTACAATGCATACAAAGACTCTGCAAGATATCCAATAGATAAATCTCATTATTCTCACTCTGTACGGATACAAGTCGTACGATGCACTCGCGAGACTCGACCAAGCGTCTTGATGTTTTTAGCTATTAATTTTACATTACCTAATTCTTATGCACTTTTTCTTAGTATAGTATGCTTTTTTATCAAGGATACTTGCACGAGTCATTGGCATGTGCTAAATAATTATTTTTGCTATGAATTCCATAAGGAAAATATACATTATGCAGATCCTGTTTCAATACCAACGAGTATCGTACGAATGATAATTTTTACCAGATACTACATTCATTTATTATTGAAGCAGTAGAGCAAATGACAATCCAAGGAATCTTTCTTATATCCATTAAAGACTGGCACGTAATTTGGATGCTTGATTTGCAATTAGTTTGATAAGATTAAAGAAGATTGAAATATTGACAGACGCACTGGCGTGTCCTGACTTAATAATAAATGCATTGTATATGGTTCTCTTAATTTGTATAGAGAGCTTGGCTCCAGGTGAGAAAGTATGAAAATCCTTTATCTGCCAGCAGTGAAGTAAAATGATAGCCGGGGGACCAATCGAATCACTCGGTCTAGGCAGACGTTACGTTGAAAATCCTTGAAGGTACATAACGCATTCGGAGTGCATCAAAGAGGACGAAGCGAGAGGAGAATAAGGCGTGTTTATTTCTATTGGTGGAGCAGATAGCCGCACGACTTCCATGGCTCCGGTGGTAGTCTTCGTGGTATATAAGGGCGTCTCTTTCGAAGCAGAACTCACAAGAAGTTTATCCATTATGCACATTGTGTATCCAGTGCGTGACCACTTTTGTACACCCCGACTGTTCTACGCAGAGAAGTTTCGCCAACGAATTTCTAAAAGAAATAATTTTTCAAAAATTACAATTTGCCAAAGCTAAGAGAAAGAGTGCATAACGATCAGAACTCACTTTTGAGGAGAATCAAGTGTGGTGTAAGAGATAAGAAAATTTTCCTTGACTGTTCCACGAGCATCGGCTGTAACAAGGAAAAAAGGGAGCGACGGGTTACGTGGGAGAAGCTTTGTACAGAAAATTGTTGAAAATTGAGAAAAAAATAATAATTTTTAAGAAAAGGAGAAATATTTAAATTTGAAAAAATAATTGAAAAGTAATACGTATCATTTAATTTTCGCTGTAAAATGTCCTCGGTAACCTTATTCCTCATGGGTATAGCCTTTTCGATTGTCCTCGCACTATTGGCGAAGAGGCTGAAGTTCCTTTACGCCTTGAGGAGGATACCCTCGCCGATGTCTTTACCCTTGATCGGGAATGCGATACAGCTGCAATGCAGTCAGGAAGGTAAGTTTTGATGAGAAAATAAATATCACCTTAAAGAATGGATCTTGTGTGTGGGAATCAGTAGTCGGTTTACCGATCGTAATGCGAGTTATTGATTCCGATTAATCCGATCGAAGTAGGACACGCGTGGTGTATTATCGTCAATAAAGACCAATAGAGGCGAGTTTATACTTTTTGGAAGACCATGCCTATTAATAACCTACGCGTCGAATGACTTACGCAATCCTAATATGCATTTTTCAAATCGTTTGCCATAATGATTGTATTTCCGTGGGTGCCGTACGATTTCCACTTATAACGGAAGCTATTTGCGATCTGATTGAATTCACAATGCATCCCGTGCGATTGTACTTTTTAATCGGTATTTTCAGCCATGACGTAGCCACCTAGGCTAAATTCCCAGACGATAATAACACCACGCAAATAGGGTATAGAACGTAGGAGCCATGACTTCACCATTCACGCGAGACTAATATTAACAACACTGTAGTATATGCTGCATTGGCATTAATTCACAATGAGGAAACTTCGAGTCTTCACGAACGAATACAAACACGTAATATTATTTAAGCACCTAACCTACAAATTAATCAGCCGCCGCGAAAGCTTAACGTACCGCGCGACAAACAATATTCATACCAAAGGTCCACGGGCTTCTTACGTCTCTCAAACGTAGTAAACAATTGCGGGATTCAGATAGCTAAATATCTGGGAGACGTGACGGATGGTTAATTGATTAAAAGTAGCTGAAAACAAAATTTTACTCGTCTCGAGGTAACTGGTGTACCATTTCGGAAAAGGATATAGGGACTGCGTGTTGCGAAAGTAAGGGAACAAAGAAGAGATCAAGTAATGGAGGCCTATGGAGAAACCGAATTGACGAAGGTACGACGAATAAGGAGGTCGAGGTCGTTTGATAATTTGCTGTTGAAAAACTCCATTTGGTAATTGTATGTATTTGCGAAGTTACCTCAGCAATTTGGAAGTGGACATGCAAGGAGTGAATAAAGGAATTTTATCGAAGAACAAGAGCATGAGACAGAAGTCAAAAAGATCGTTGAAATAGTGAATAATATTCATGAGATAAACCTGGTCGCGACGCCCTCAACTACTCTTGAAGGACGCCAAGCGTCTGCTTGCAGTAATACTCTTTCAAGAAAGTTGTTCTACTGCAAAAATCACAAGCATTTATAACGGTCATTGGCCGGTCAATAGTCGAGTACCAAGGTCTATTCTAGAGAATGCTGTTAAAAAAATGATCTTTCAGCTAGAAAATAATTGTGACTCTACGTTTTTTTGTATTATACATTAATTAGCTGCTCAGTTTAATTACAATCAATTGTACATTAATTCAAATTGATAAGATATACGTGACACTTATCAATCTATTCTTTCAGAATTCTTTAAACGGTTGCTTCAATGGAGTCGAGAATTTGGTGATATTTTTCTTATCTGGGTAGGCGTGCAACCATTCATCTTCCTCTATCGAGTCGAGGATATTCAGCCATTGCTCAGCAGCAGCGTGCATATAAACAAAAGCGCTGCCTATGAGTTCCTGAGACCCTGGCTAGGCACAGGCCTAGTTACTAGCAACGGTAAGTACAAATCCTGAATGAAACCTATCCTTTTGATAATGGTCATGATCTTGCGCCATTGCAAGAGAATCCATCAAGGTACATAAATTGCCCCAGTTTTTGTACACGGCGAACATTTTCCTCGGATAGTTAAAGGAGAAACACGAGATTTCGCGAAAGTATAATGAGGGGATTTGTTGTCAGTGAATAATAATTCATTCACAACGAGTCGTATTCAAAAATAACAGAAGAGCCCAAAGCCTTGTAGTACAAAAAAAAAGAACTGCATATCGATGCAATCGCCTCAATATTATTGGCAAAGCACCATGGCCATGATTAATTTATACGTAAATGAATTATATATTATAATCGTCGTCTTAATGGCTATTCTGTCATCCTCGACCAGTGCTTAAAAAACGTCGAGTAAATGTCAAGCGTCCCGACGCCTCGAATTAGTACTTATAGGTGCCATTTCTTTATTCAATGTGTATATATGTGTATATACATTGTCGTCGCTCTTCGTGTCTTTACAATTCTACGCCATCGCCATGACGCGATCACGTCGATATGCATTCCCGCTCGAATTTGTTTTGGTACGAAAATGTCGCGGTATTCCGAGGCCGTACGAAGTCACTGACGAATAGAGATCAAGACGTGCCGTTAGCATCTTGGTGAATTTTAATAGTCGTTTTGCACTTTGATAACTACTTGTTAAACACTTCCTTTTTTGTATAAAAGACAATTTAAGTAATAAAATTCTGTCTATGATTTACGTAGGTAAGAAATGGTATACTCGAAGGAAGCTCATCACACCCAGTTTCCACAGTGGACTATTGGAACAATATCTAAAAAATTCAATTCGCGAAGCTGACATACTTGTCACTAAACTTCGTGCAGAAGTTAACAAGAATGGATTCAATATTGTTCCATATGCGAAGCTTGCAGCTCTTGACGTTATTTGCGGTGAGTATTCAAAGCTCTGTATTCATTTCCTCTAAAATTGCTTGTAGTAGGAACAGTTTTAAGACGTCGTTTCTTCGAATTGAGTCCCTTCTTCTTATTTCCTGTTTTACTTATCATATTAACCAATATCACAGACCTAGTAGAATCCGTGACATGTACAGTGCGTCCTTTTTTACTAATTCTCTTGCGCTTTTGAAGTTTACCATCGGCAGATCGAACTTTCCATGAACACGACCACCTGGATAAGATTTCATAGTTTTTCCATCAAATACAATAACACTCTTGAGAGTGTTACTCAATACCATTTTCGTCCTTGAGAGTTTCCAGGTCTCTCAAACAATCCATGCACTATACGTTTTCCCACACTGCACTTAGGCCTGGCGAGATGCGTGATCCTCGGACTGCAGTTTCTACGGCGTAACCTTCGTTTTTTAGGCGGCCTCGGTGTTCGCCTTTTTCGCGGTTTCGAGAGCTGGATCAACCGCGGTGTGGCTGTCATCAATACAATATGAATAATAATACAATTCTAGATGGAGCATAAGGGGAAAAATAAAAAAAGAAAACACAATTTAAACTCAGCCAACTTAAACGGGTAAACTAACCTACAGCTGTCAAAGCACTCCGCTCCACATAACCAACCGGTCTTGGAGGCGGACTATAATTTACTTTAGGACGTGACAATTCCAAAAGACGAGGACTCGCTTCGGGAAGTTTAGCTAAATCAATACTTTTGTTTAATTCACGTGAGGAAGTATTGATCTTTGGTATCCTCGGTTTAGCCAATGCATTGGTTCTTTCGCTAATTTCGTAGAGCAGTGCCCCAAGCTTAACCTAAAAGAGTTTTCAAGTTGATAATTACATATATTCATATGTATATTGATCATTATCATTGAAACGTCTATATCGGTAAAGCTATATTACCTTAGTCGGATCTCTCTGGATGACACGAAGCTCAGTATGCTCCTTTGGCATGGCTAAAACACTCGTCCTTGACACAGAACAGAACTTTTTCTTCCTCTTGTTCTGCGGACACTGCACGTGCTGCTGCAATCCGATAATCAAAGCATGTTTCTGCGCTCCACTTAAAGTGCTAATAGAGGATATCAGTGATAATAAATAAATATGGGAGACGCTCACTTTATCCGCGTGCCAATTTCGCACGTGTAACGAGGATTCGTCTTTTTTATTGCTTTTCCTCGAAAGGAGCTCATTTGAAATAGACACGATTGACATCGCGGATTCCCAGGAACGTCTTGATAATAGAGAATCCATGAATACATCTGGCATATGTGTATTCATGTTGTCAATAGGTAGAATTATCTTTGCATAAAAATTTTCGTTTTATTGGTAAGATTTTTTACAAATTTTCACTTTTTTTTCTTATTCTTTTTGAACATTTATTATGCCAAGATCCCAGAGATACGCGGACATCTTTTTTTTTCCACCTTTACATATCTTACAAATGAACGTCACGCGTCAGTCCCATTAACTCTTTCATATGCATACTTTGATCATTAATCACTGAATTGTGATGATACTTGTTTTATTTTACAGTTAGTGCTATGGGTTATCATATCAATGCGCAAAGTAATTGCACGAACGAGTACGTTCTCGCTGTCGATAAGTAAGTAAAATCGTTTATCGTCTCTCAATATTATCCTTCATATATATTTAGCCGAATATAAATAGATTCGATATGCCCGTGTATTTTGTGCCTCGCGATTCTGATATGTAGAATATATATCTATATATGGCATTTCCACGGATAAAGTCCATTGGTAGATGCCCTCGAACCCAAATTCGCGTGACATCAAATCCCATAAGGTGTACAGTCTATTTACCTCTTGAGTCAAGGCATATATTTTATGTGGATTATTTTTGTCTATCTTTACAGAGCCGCCAGAATCACTCAGGAAAGATTCGTTAATATCTGGATATCACTGGACGTGATATTCAAGCGAACTACTGCAGGAAAGGAATTCAAAAAAGCATTGGAAATAATGGATAGGTTCACGGAGAAAGTAAGTTTTTGCGCAGAGGATAAAAATGGTTTAAAATTTATCGCGATATGAAATAATTTATACGCCGTATCGATGTAGGTAATCACTGGCAGAAAAGCAGAATGGAGATCGAAGAGAGATGGAAACTTTAATGAATTCCCAAAGAAACGAAAAGCTTTGTTAGACATGTTACTGGAAATGTCCGACGACGGCAAAATTTTATCGGACGAGGATATCAGGGAGGAAGTAAATACTTTTATGTTTGCCGGGCATGATACAGTAGCTACAAGTGTTTCCTGGATTCTTTATGCACTTGGAAGATTTCCAAAATATCAGGTAAAGCGAATGAATTTTTCCCTATTCTGATTATTATACCATTATTAGACTCTTGTAAAACCATAGTCCGTACTTCTTGCAGAACCTCATTCTTGAGGAATACGACAGAATTATCGGATCGAATGATATCACTTTGGAAGATTTAAATAAATTGGATTGGCTGGAAGCATGCATCAAGGAATCTTGGCGACTTTATCCAGTAACGCCTCTCATAGCAAGACAAATATCTGATCCATTACGTTTGAGTATGTACATATAATTTATTTTATATTAAACATTCATTTATATATAAATGGGAACAGTTTTTACATAATATTATTTTTAGGAGACACAGATATACCATCGGGATCGACAATTCTGATAAATTCGTATATCCTCAATCGGGATCCTCGACATTACACCCAACCGGAAATGTATTATCCAGAACGCTTCCTGCCGGACAAGCCGAAACCGCCGCCTTTTGCTTTCATACCGTTTAGTGCTGGTTCGCGTAACTGCATCGGTGCAAAGTTTGCACTGATAGAAGTGAAGGTCATGATTTTACGAATCCTTAATGCGTATAATATACATTCGTTAGACAGTGAAGATAAGCTGCGACTCACGGCCGAATTGGTGCTTGCGAACACTGGTGGACTTCGTTTGGCGATAACTCCACGACATTCGCCAGCTTGATGATAAAAATGACATTTTCATTAATTAGAGAAATGAAAATGGATGAACTAAGGCTGCATAATAATTTTTTTTTACCGACACATTTTGGCACACAATGAAACACTCGTGTTTCATTTATGGCTTATCGACTTTGCGCACCAAGGGTAGCAGGCTACGACCAATGGGCAAAGAGGATCGAGCTGAAACGTCGTAAACCAGAACCAAAGCATCTTGCAAAGCCATAAATGAAAAACGAGTGTGTCGAAGTGCGTCGATAAAAGAAAAACACCCAATTTGTAGAAGAATTTCATTTTTCGAAATTTACCAAGCAATAATCGACTGAAGGATTAACTGCATACTCAAAGAATCGATGCGGAAATCTACGTATATATTACTGATTAATTGATAATTATTATTAAGGCAAACATAAAATATTTTACTCATAGATATATCTTTCTCACCGTCGATATACCGAATATTACAAAAAAAATAATTGTGATTATTATACATGAATTGTATATTACATATAAGTCTATATGATAACTTAATTATTATATAATTCTAATGAATTGCTTCGACATTGAGTGACATCATTTACATATTTATAAATAAATAAAAATAAATTATCAGTGAATAGACATTTTACTGCACGTTCATAAAATCGTCGAAGTAGCTGTATATGACGAAAAACTCGAAATTCTTACCAGTAAAGAATAATTACTCCTAAGCTTTCAATACATACTTATGTTTCAATAATATTAATCCAACAGAATTGCGAGCAAACAATCGAAATCAAATGAAAAACTGCGAACACATCGTGACAATTTCGCTCTCCTTTCTTGAAGCTCTTATCACATCACTAGTATAACTAGTGGATTTGCGTTCACTGGCGTTCGTTCAAACTTTGATAACGTTATAGTCAATTTTCGGCGATAGTTGGATTTTGGTGAAATTGTTGTTAAATCTGAGTATATTTTAAGTGCTTTCACAGAAAAATCACTTAAATTGACAGTTCTTTTGTGCAATTTATCTTTAACTTTTATATGATCAATTAGGGTACAATTTTAGTACCTACATTGTAAGTAATATTACGGTATTTACACTAAATTTAATTTAAAGTCTAAAATAAATTTGGATGAAATTATTGTAAATTTTAAATGTTTTTTAGTAAACTGGAATCAACCTGGGAAATCAGACATCTAATACAAGCTAATAATGATGCTTAGGGACTGATAAGATATACCTAATCGTGGTATCATGTCGATAGTTGAACAGCAGAAATAACAACATACGTAACTTCAGTGTATGCGTACTGATGGTATCAGCAACGGTATCAGCTGGTATCAGCATTACTAGCAGACGTGGATTCACTCGGTCGTGAGCGTCGTGAGTCTTCAATAACTGTGGCCGTCCTCGTCGATATTTAGTAGGTTAGAATTTTTGTGATATTTATAAAAGTCTCAAGACGATGAGAATACCACTCGCGATAGCATGCGTGTTTTTGGGCTGCTGTACCAATGTCGTATTTCTTGAGCTGTTGGTTAAGTGAGTATTCAAGAACTCCTCTTTATTTTCTTTGCATTGACTGTCATAATTGAGAATGACACTCATACTTCAGAGAGGACCCTGGCAGTGGAAACCTGATCACGTTTTCTCAATTTTTCTTCATCGCCTTGGAAGGATTCCTTGTCACATCAAAATGTGGTACTGTCAAGCCAAGGATTGGAATAAAGGATTACATGATCCTAGTGTCAATGTTCTTCGTTTCTAGTGTTTGCAATAATTATGCGTTTGACTTTAATATACCCATGCCTCTTCATATGATATTTAGAGCGGTAAGTTGCAATATAATTATTTCAAAAGATATTTATGTGATTCGCTTCATTATATTTTCAGGGTTCTCTAATAGCTAATATGATTTTGGGAATACTAATTCTTAAGAAGAAATATACCTTTAGCAAGTATTTATCTGTGCTAATGATCTCTTTTGGGATTGTTATATGTACTATTATTAGTGGTGCAGATGTGAAATCAACGCAACCTGTAAAGGGTGATTCTTTACCGACCACACCTTGGGATGATTTCTTCTGGTGGATACTTGGAATTATTTTATTAACAGTTGCTCTATTTATTTCTGCAAGAATGGGTATTTATCAAGAAGTTTTGTATGCACGTTATGGTAAACATGCTAAGGAAGCTTTATATTATACGGTATGTTATATACAGACATTATTGAAACCATTTTTCAAGTAGATAATAGATAATTAATCTAATCTAATGATATTTTCAGCACTTACTCCCATTACCATTATTTATAACTCTGACTTCTAATATATGGGAACATACGGTGCTAGCTGTAAACTCTGCACCAATGGCTGTACCAATAATTGGTATAACAATGCCAAAGACAATATTGTACCTTATTGGGAATGTGCTTACACAGTATCCTTTACAATATGGTGTAATCGCGATTGCCAATTCTGTCGAGTCATTACTTCTAATCATATAGAACACGCGATGACGACGTTCGACGTGACGACGATGATATACCCGTTCTAACATAACAAGGCATGATGGCAATAACAGAACTCAGTTGTCACAAATTTATTCGTTTAATTGCGTCCGAGATTACTAAATAATTTTTTATATTGCAATATTTTTCACGAATAAGCTAATATAAAGCTCATTTTTAATTAAGCAATGGAAACAATTGTCCATCAAGCAACACGCCAAAGCAGATTATTATTTCTACAAATTAAACCTTTTTTTAATAAACCAACTTATAAATATTTTCTACATATTCATACATTGCTATGACACAGATAATACTCAAACTTTTCAGCATTACAAGTGATGAAATAAGAAATATTATCATCAATTCTATATTTATAAAATTGATTTTTAATGTATAAAATCCTTAACCCAGTTTTTTAGGTACATGTGTATCCGCTCAGTATTCGTTCTGACGACGGAATGTCCGTCACTCACCGTCACCCTAGTAATAACATTACGAAAATTCATATCTCTAATCTTCTCTATAGTATACTTTCAAAATCCATTCACAATTTATCACTGGGTGGGTACAGTGCTGGTATTTACCGGTACTATAATATTCACAGAATTAGTTCCGAAAATTCAACAGAGTCTGCAAACTTCGTCCAAAACTGAAAAAGTACAATAATAAGCAAATACAAAAATAAAAATGATGTGCTTACTCGTTTGTTTGTTAATTTTAAGAAAAAAAAACTCGAGATGCATAGCAAAACTGTATCTTAAGCTACATTTTTATTGTCCAATTACCACTACTCAATGGACTGAAAATATAAATTCCTACAAATAATATTCGAACTATTCATTTTTTCATCAGTGGAAAAATTAATTAGGAAACGTCAGCGTCAATTTAGAAAACAATTTTTGTATTCACTCGGAATGATTAAAGAGATTTGCAATCACGAAATTCATTCTTTGTAAATATAAATTCACATAGCTGCTACAACCCCAATCCATATAACTAATATAATTAAAAAGACTTTGATAACCTCGTCGAAGGCCTTTACATCTAGACGTATCACGTAAAGCGTGCAATGTTGTATTTATTTGAGCAATAAAAAAAATCATTTATGGGGATAAATGTGTAGATATTTGGATATGCAAATACAGTAATATTATTAATAAAAAAAATTTTGATAGAATATTTCTATACATATTCTACAAATCTGCTAATTCGTTTACCAGTTTTGTGTGAAGCAATGTGTATATCTTTTTCTCCTTCTGTCCCAATCACAACTGGTATATGAACGTGTTTATTGTGCCCGTTATTTCTTCTAATGTGACAACTGTATTTGATTACGAAGACATTGTTTCGCTGCTGCTGCTGTCCGTGCTTGCCTAATACTTGTCGCTTGTTAAATGCCTTTTCATGACTTATCTGAATGTTCGTTAAAACAAAGTACACTGTACACCTATGATCAATTCTCTCATCAGCAATTCTCTGCTTTAATTTTCTAGATATTACGAGAAAGTTTATTGGAGACCTCGGCAGAACAAGTATGACGACAGTTACAGTTTACTTTATTCAATGAAAGGTTTTAGAGCGTGTTCATTTAACAAAGCGTAAAAATGAAACTTAAAACGAGAATAAGTGTGTGTTTACATAGAAAATTTCTGCAAAAAATGGCTAATAACACGAATTACTAAGTGCTCGAATAAGAACATCATAAAAAACTAATAGGCAATTCAGATAGAAATTAATTTGTTTTGTACAGCTCTAAGAGATAAAGTACAGTCGATTTTTATGTTACAATATAATGATTAACATTTATCTCCATGATAAGATGAATCATCCATCATAATTGAATTATGAAATCTATGAGATCTTAACTAATTTATTCTGTTATCGTGAAATTAATTTATAAATCAACGAACACTATATCATGTATAGGTTAAAAAAATTTAACCCTTTGAAACATCGCGTTGCAGAAGAGCAATGCCTCGTAAGTAAAAATTCATACCTATTCGTATAAATCTAACAGTTCTTATAATTTCGTTCCACAATGTTAAATGTATAAATTTGATTTTGTAAATTCTCACAATCAGCGACTCAAGATAATCCCAACAGATCAATTTTTTAAAAATCGCATGTAAGAAGAAATGTATGCTTCAAAGGGTTAATGTGACATAACGTTTCAACAGCGATCAATGACAATTTCAAACTTTAACGTTACAGGTATATTTATACGTTTTATTTTTTTTTCTATAGAATATATTTTATACAATAAATAAATGATCTTTTCCATCGATCTGACAATTATTTCATTTAAATATTGGATCACATCGGTAATACCTAAGGAAACTTATCCATCGATAGAGAGGCTCGCGATCAAAAAGCACAGAAATTATTTTCAATTAAACAATTGTTAAATTAATTGAAAATCCTTTAAATATGTTTGTTACACAAATGAAAATTAATGTCAAAGGGCATATTTACTGCCTATCATATTATTATATATAATATTATATGAGCTTCGACCTCGAGTTGCCTTGAATTTAATAGGAAATTTTATTCAACAGAGTACAAAAGTTGTCTATTCAATCGCGAGCCACGCACACGTAAATCCCTATAATAAAACCAATGAAACGTCATACACAATTACGGTATAAACGTACAAAAATATAACAAAATAATAAAGGTAAATATTCAATTAACACAAAAGCAAATGGATTATCACTTTTTTTTTTATAATGGCTCTCGTGCCATTACACAAATAAACGTAACTACCAGCTACCAGCTCGCAACGTAAAACGTAAGATGACTTTTGGCCGCATGCATTAACAAGTCAAATACGCGTTTCATACCATCCCGACGCTATGGAGTTACCGTTGCTAAAAGCTACTTTTAAATTGGTCAACATTGCTGTAAGGGACTTTTTAGCATTCCAGTCCCAAATTCTATCTATTTCGTTCTTTTATCCTTTGTCAAACCTTCACACAGTGGAGAACGATTCATTACAATTAGGTAGATAATACATACTATTACAGATAAATCGATTATTATCCAGATACAGATTTTTCTGTCCTTTGGAATTTTTCGTTTAAAGAATCAATATGGAGTCACACCAGTAGAGGAGAATATGGCCGATCTTGTCCTGATATAGTCGGCTAACGAAATGGTTGATGACAGTTGGAATATTTAGATGGTGGGGATGTTGATGAGGAATAAGGTTGTTAGGATGGCGGATCACATTAGTGGGAAATCAACCAGGCCTAAAGTTCTCGCGGTTCTCTTGGCGTACTTCATTGTGGCCATCTGTGGGCAGGCAAACATCGGGAATTAAATCGAGTGCTAAACATAGAGCGAACACGGTCGCGCGTGAGACGAGAAGGACTAGTAAGACTCAGGCTTCTCCACGACCTTAAAAATGTTGGAAAGCTCGTCGAGAAGTGTCTCGTAACGATAGGCCACCCGGATATCCGGTACGTTGGTTCTGGTTATGTCATTGCCCGCGACACCTTCCTTCGTGTAATTCGGACCCAGCCAGTACTGCTTGCTCTGAAAATTGAAGAGTAATGATCGTATGTTATCATATTGTTGTAATTAAGATCCTCGTTAAAATTACCTTATGTGGAAATCCGCTCATCAGAACAGAATTTCTTGCAAGTTCACACATGTCGCATGAGCTTAATTTCCATACTTGAGCTGCAATGCTGTACTCCTCCATCAGTGGTTCCTATATATAAAGAAAGAGAGAGAGAGAAAGAACACTGTAGTTAGATGTAAATTTGTGGAAAATTCAAATAATTGTAAAACTTGTTCGCACCTTAGTGAAGTGGAATTGAAGTGGATCGTCAGTCGACAAACTGACGCACAGTCCTCTCGCGAGATACTCAGGAAGTGGATTGCGATGGTAGTTCAAGAAGAGAGAATTGTTGCTCAGAGGTGACATGGCTATTCCAATTTGAGCCAAGTAATAGAGATACTGCAATACCGGAACCTTCCTCAGGAGCAAACCATGAGAGATATTTTCCGCCATCATGAAACCACAAACCAGATGTTGAATTGGACCGGCTTCTCCACAATGAGGTCTCAGGACAAAAGTGTTGAAGCCTTGTTCTCTGTTAATAAGAATTATAACATTTCTATGAATCAAGAGCCATTCATTATTACAACCTAAAAAGATGTACTTACGCCCTGAAGAGATTAAGGACTGTCATATTCGCATATGTGTAATACTGATAGTATCCGTATGGAGGATTCTCTATGTCTTCCCATTCAGCTGGAGGGCACACGTCCTTATCAAAGAGAGGATTTTCCGGTTTGCTCTCATCATCGACCGAGTCAAAGCCAATGACCTATGTAAGCAAAATATACAGATACAGACGTTCCCATAAAAACTTAGAGAATAAGATATTTTCGCTTTACTTACGTATTGAAGAAATTTGTGCAACTCCGGATGTGTGTTAGGGTCATTAGTCGCCTCAAAGAGAGGTAGAAAGATGTTATTCAGAATTTCTTGGAAGTTTGACATCAATTTGTTCAGCTTAAAGATATCACTGTGATTATAAAAGACAAAGAAGAAAAATACTTAGCACCCAAAATGATTAGGCCATGATTTATAATTGGTTAAAAGAAGAAAAAAAAGCAATTCTCACTAGAGTCGAGGAATTTGTATGAGCCAGCGCACGTTGTCCGAGTAGACGTCACTTTGAATTGCCCATCGTGCAAGTTTGTCCCACTCGTCGGGACTCTTGCCATAAATAGACAGACGCAATTCAGCGTTTTGATACTTGGACTCCTCCAAGTCGCTTGCCACTTCTTTAATTATTCTGGCAAAGTACTTGCCATTCAGATAATTATCAGTTTTTAGGAATACCTCGCGAAGCCTACTCTCACCAATGGGATTGTACTTGGCATTGAATTTGTCGAATCTATGAAAAGTATTCCTGTCCTGCAAACACGACGCGAAATAATTCAATAAGAAAAAATATAATAAAATTACCATTGGATTTTTCAAATTTGTAAAATTCTATTAAAAACTTACTGCATGCACATCGAGCATGTCGACACTGAGATCGTAGGTCGTTAAATTCATCGATTGAAACACTTCACGCAGTGTCATGGTTTCTCCAGTCTTCGAGCACGTGACAACTTCGTCTGCGTGATTCTTCAGGGTCTTTTTAATGAACCTGAGCAAGTGCTTCTGATTCATACAGGAAGCCGCATGAATATGAGTATCAACCTGTTACAAGAGAGTAGTACGTTAAAGTCAAAAAAGCTCTCGTTACCATCGAATAAAAAAAAATTCACTTGACAATCATCACAGTTACCACGCACCTTGCGTATATTATAGAAATCCCTGTGCGGAACTGCTTTCTGACTAGCAAGTTCTCTAAGCTCATTAAGTAGTACATGAAGTTGAAATTTCGACGAGAGATAACTCAATCTTCTGTAACAGAAAGACTTGAGGGGTCCATCGGCGATCATAGTACACAGTATGTTCATGTCTCTGACAAACGTAGCCAAATCCGGATAGGAATACGGCACAGGTTTCTTATTTTTCAGATCCTCTTCGGTCTCGAACAAATTGAACACCCCGTTGATAGGCGCTATCTTATAATTCTTGGACGGTGGAAATTTACATTCCCAAGGATCGCCACGCGATGCCGGCGCATGCACAGGATGATCTGTTGACACAATAATACACAGTACCGTCAATGACAATAGTGAACCAACCAAACAAACAGATTGAACTAGCTTGTTTGAAAACCATCAATTTAATTGGACAATCCGGGAATTCAAATTCCCAGTTGGAGAACTTGGACGAGGAGAGACTGAGATAGAAGGTAAGGAAGGAGAGACAAGGACCTTGCCCGAAGACATCTTTGATGAGAGCGTCGATATCGGCGTCGGATCGAACTTCAAGAAGGGAGTTCTCGGATATCGCCACTTTAACCCCTTTCAGGAAATATGGAATTAGGAAAGAGAGTTATACGAAATTTCAATAACGTACAAATAATACATTGCAAATTTTTAGAATCACAAATATACCTGCTATATCTTTGCGATCATCATGCTGGACTTCGTCGTCGATATTGAATGGCCTTTCGTCGGCGTTACGCAAAAATCGCGACGTAATCGAAGGGAAGCTCTGCTTCGAATTGCACATGTATTTTTCACGAATTACCAACGCCTGTACAAGCATCTGCGATGCTTGCTGAAGATCCTCCAATGGTACCTGCAATCATTAGTTAAAAATATTTAAATCTGATCCGGCTGATATAAGCAATGTTTCGATATTTCATAATAATAATGAAAATCCCACTTTCCCCCACTACCGTATCCTTCACAGAAATTTCCTTCCGACCTTCGCATTTGTCCTCGCAAAATACGTCATATTTAGCTGGACGCGTTGTCAGTTTATCGAACCATTTGACACCGAGAGAGGGTATGGGTTGAGCAAGGTAAAAATTAAAGGGGATGACACACCGACCCCTGACTATGTTTATGGATAGCATATCTAAAAAAAAACCATAATCAACTCTAAAAATCGTGACCTACCACATTATGAAATTACAATACGTTGTTAAAAAAAACCTGCAATTTTTTAACCCCCCCCCCCCACACCCTATATTGCCAATAACCAATTGCAGTGGTATAGCACGTGTTACGTGCGACGTTACCGAGAAAGCTGACTCGCGTCACCGTAATCTAATTCTTAGTATCCATCCCCTCCTTGACACCCTCCCAGCTACCAACCCCACTCGTGTTAAGACCTTATCGTCCTGAACGAGGTCGCACGATTCGACGCAAATTACAGGTAGCCTCAAATATCAGTCACGAGCGAGCTTAAGTAGACAGTCTTATTTCCTGGAGAATTGACATTTATTCAACGACAAAAAGAGTTAGTGAACGACGAGCGACATACACATGTACATATGTCATAACTAAGAAGGATAATATTACTACTGCGAAGGGGTTTCATTGCGTAAGACCTCCATTTAAAAGGCTTCCAAGCTTAAGAGAGTAACGCAGAAGCACCGACTGTACCTGATACTACCTATATGCACACGCGTATGTTAAGGCGTAAATTAATTCAAATAAAATAAAATTCTAGCACTCACCCCCGACGTATCCTCCCCGGATATGGAGACACGTTGAAAATGCGGCACGAAGTCATTTTCCTCTAGACCGAAGGGATGTTCCGCGTCATCCGGTACACCTGGACCCAACGATGGTTCGTAGTGGCTACGACGCTCTTCAAGATCCTTGGCGGCTCTGCGTTAGAAGCAAATTATTATTCACACAGTCTAGGAGTTCCAATTCAAGTGATTGCAGTTTCGTTTATCCACAAGATATTTTCACAGTACGTCAGGCACAACGTAATCGACCAGCAACATATAAAAAGATGAGAATGCAGATTGGGTTATCGGTTCTACCACGTATCTCAACGTTCTCCACTGACATGGACACCGAGTGTAGATGTGATAACGACCCTGTAAACAGCACGAGTCAAGATTGCGCCTCATTAAACGAGATATGTCGGACAATAATTTCGTGATAACCTCCAGAGTCAAAAAGTGTCACGGAGTAAAGTCGCCACCTGCCGTGACCGCGACGAACTCATCGATATTTAAAAAGGCTTCGTAAGATCAGCAAAGTTCCTGTTGACCAGTGACTGGACCGAGGAATCAATACAGTACTGACTTATCACATTGTCCAGTATGATCGAGCATGTGAAATAGTCGCCATATGTAATACTAACATCAATTACTATTGTCAATAGGTTCTTGGAATTTTTTTTCACAATTTCACATAAAGATACCTAAAAAATACCTTACCTCAGGAGCATCGTATTGTCCCTGAACCATCTTTTCGAATCGACAGCCCCGGCGAACATATTCAAATAACAATTAACACGTAGGAAGAGACGCGTTATTAAATTAAAATTGCTGTTCGAACGGTACGACGTAAGCAAGACTGCTCGTAAGGTTCGATAATTAAGCTACGTGAATTGGTCACGACCCCGTAAGGCACATAATTTCCTTGTCCTGATGTATTACCATGCCGAATTATGTCTGTATACTTTAAGTAAAATTTTAGTTCGACAGAAATTCACGATTTCTCGATGTCGCCACTGTTACTAAAATCTTATCGTGAACGATCTACATGGTCTCCGTGTTTCCGTCGGAGCGTATTAATCGGCTATAAGCCGTCTGCGTAAACAATTCTAAGATCCCCGTAACGATTGCACATTTCTGAGCAAGACGCGACGCTACGGGTCTTACCGGGACGACGTTCGCGCAAGCACTGAGATGACCCACCAGTTACAACCCCTCTTTTACGGACGGTGGCGCAAAGTGGGATACTGACTGCGGGGACGAACCCACTACCCACAGCGTCAGAACCATTGTCATATTGGCAGCGATGCCGTATTGCCCACTAGTAAGGCTAGAGAAGCTGGACTACTGCAAGTATAATCATCCACCACAGCCAGGAACCACCCCCTACGCAGAGAACATCCATTATTGGTAGTAGAGAGGTTGATTGGCTGGGTCGCTTATAGCTTTTGTACATATAACGACTATTTTTTGTTGGTTGGATGATGGATTCCACCGAGTGTCTATAATATCCATAACGTCGTCAGGCTCGTGTGTGCTCAGCGGCGTACGAAGCGGGCAATATGTTTTTATCACTAGTGCGAAATTAACTGAGATAAAACTTTCGAAAACTCGTAGCGATTGATTGCAGAGCTGTGGGTAATTATTTTTTAAAATACACGTAAGTCCGTGTTATTTCGTAAACAGAAGGTGAAACGCGGGACGTACTGGAGCTGTGACGCAGATGGTATGCATATATCGTGTGTCAAAATTAAATTAATACTTATTGAATTAAACGAGACGATACGTCAACTGGATCTATCACGGGCTAGATAATCTATCATTTATCGATCGATTCCATACAGCCTGTTGGACGTCCCACCGACACGGTATATATATATATATATATATATATATAATTTTCGTTTAATTTCATTCAAAAGCATAATACTTATTTCGAAAAAACAGAAGGAAACGTTCCTTATCCAAAGCATTTAATCAGAGTGCCCCGTGTGATAAAGACACGTGACACTAATAAAACGCGACTTTAATTTGCAATTGCAACGTCTAAAAATAAATCAATTATCCGTCTCATCGATAACTTCCATTGAAATCGCGCCTTACATAGACCCACTGGTAATAAAAGCGATAGTAGACAGTCCTGCTGACGTATTTCTACGTTCCCACTTGAATTACAATTACATCGAATGCTGCTTGGTGTATTCTGGTACGATTGCCCATTGTATCGAGACTACCAACACAACAACAAGAAAAGTGAACGTCTCACGGGTGCGATTGGCGTTTGTTCCAGTATTAATTGGAATCTATTGTTCATTGCCTTTTTCTCAGCTGTTTTAATAAATTCATATACACAATTACATATAACGCACTTGCATAGATCGCATCATCCTGTTCCGTGTCGCAAAGCATATCCTACATAAGTCACGACCTGAAGCCTGTTGAATTTTCATGAATTCTCGAACGAGCCCGAGAACCCACTTCCGTGCAGCAAAAGGTAACTCAACGTGTTTCTGTCCTTCAATAATTTCTTTCCTACTCGTTTCATATGCATCCTGTATGTCAGCTTGGATGTCAACGAGGAAGATTCGCAGAAAATTCCAAGGGCCTTGTCAATTTACGTACTGTGCTTTCCATAAAGCCTCGTCGCCGATAAGCAATAATACCAGTATACGATTTACCTGACGAAACATAATAATCACAAACTTACTTGACAGTAAGCTGCCTCTGAATGAGTAGCTTCTTCTCGATCTGTTCAATGGGAAACTGTGGCACTTCGTACGGCGCTGAAATTTCATTGGGAAGTTCATGGGGCACCAATCTGAGGGATGTCCCACCACCGACCCCAGCGACGCCACCCTCGAGACCAAAGACAGGACTCTCGCTTCCTAAAAGGTCAAAAGGATAAAGCTTCAATGACTAGGAACGTATACAACATTAACAGGATTGACGCGTAGACTTCCTCTATAGTCTTGACTATCGACGTATACCATGGACTACGAATAGACGTAGGAAAAATGGTCGGCTGAAAGAAAAACATGGCGACCGGTGGCGGCCAAACCCTGTCTCTTTCTAATCAGCAGCCGTACTATGAAAGTATAGAGAACGCAGCCAATAGGAGCCTTAGAAAAGGAGAGCGATTGGCCGCCACCTCATTTCCTCTTTGTTTATTTGAGCGGACACTCTTTTCAAAGGATTTTAAGCAGGGATCGCGTAGTCCATACTATACGTGTACATTCGATGGTCTTGACCCTAGTCAGTGAAAATTCCAACTATTCCCAGTAATCATCAATGCATGTATACAAACACCTAGATTATTTCAAAGAGATTTACCATCTCCTTTCAAATCTTCTGTCTTCTCTAACCATCCGCCGACGTTGGCATTCGACTCGCCACTGATCATATCGATTTCCTTCCCTAGCACCATCATGACAATAGCACAAAGACGGCAGTCTCAAAAATCCTATGGAAATTCACACGGTGGAACCTACTGGCAATTTCCGCAAGTTCTAACACGTCAAAGGGGAGCCTTCCAACATGAAATATACAGGGTGTTCCGAAACTACCTGACCCGGTGGGTATGGCGGTGTTCGGGAGGCTTCACTGATCACGAAAATGGCCTTCTTTTTGTCCGGAAGGTCATAGTTTTTATATAGCAGCAGGTCAAAGTTGACCAATCAGAGGGAGGCGTCAAGAGAAACGTAGGCACCTGCGAACTCTGAGTTTTCTTCCCTCGCTTTTGTTTCTCGGTGGCTTCGGGCAGGATGACGTCAGCCGAAGACATCCCCATTGGAAACAAGAAACAAGCCACCGAGAAACAAAAGCGAGGGAAGAAAACTCAGAGTTCGCAGGTGCCTACGTTTCTCTTGACGCCTCCCTCTGATTGGTCAACTTTGACCTGCTCCCATTTAAAAACTATAACCTTCCGGACAAAAAGAAGGTAATTTTCGTGATCAGTGAAGCCTCCCGAACACCGCCATACCCACCGGGTCAGGTAGTTTCGGAACACCCTGTATATTTCATGTTGGAAGGCTCCCCTTTGACGTGTTAGAACTTGCGGAAATTGCCAGTAGGTTCCACCGTGTGAATTTCCATAGGATTTTTGAGACTGCCGTCTTTGTGCTATTGTCATGATGGTGCTAGGGAAGGAAATCGATATGATCAGTGGCGAGTCGAATGCCAACGTCGGCGGATGGTTAGAGAAGACAGAAGATTTGAAAGGAGATGGTAAATCTCTTTGAAATAATCTAGGTGTTTGTATACATGCATTGATGATTACTGGGAATAGTTGGAATTTTCACTGACTAGGGTCAAGACCATCGAATGTACACGTATAGTATGGACTACGCGATCCCTGCTTAAAATCCTTTGAAAAGAGTGTCCGCTCAAATAAACAAAGAGGAAATGAGGTGGCGGCCAATCGCTCTCCTTTTCTAAGGCTCCTATTGGCTGCGTTCTCTATACTTTCATAGTACGGCTGCTGATTAGAAAGAGACAGGGTTTGGCCGCCACCGGTCGCCATGTTTTTCTTTCAGCCGACCATTTTTCCTACGTCTATTCGTAGTCCATGGTATACGTCGATAGTCAAGACTATAGAGGAAGTCTACGCGTCAATCCTGTTAATGTTGTATACGTTCCTAGTCATTGAAGCTTTATCCTTTTTAGAATAATCGTCCGTCGTCTCCTACGTTCACCACGTCCCACGTTCTTTCCTTAACGAGTCTGTCTAGCAAATCGCTAAATGATAGACGCAAGAATAAACCGTCCCACGTATCCGTCTCGTTAAGAACCAATTGGTTGAGTTAATTATGCGTTCAAGATATACATAAAGGGGTTCTACTATACGAACGAAAAGTATTTTCAATCGCAGCGCTGAGCTTATAAATTTATACTGCTACAAGATAACGCAATACGTATATGATGATGTTAAGTTAATTCGTATCAGTTTATAATTATTGTTGACTCTTTGAACTCGAGATTTACTCATTTTACATATATTTCGCTGCCTGAGAGGGAACAATCGAGTGCAGAAAATTACTATACTCCAAGCTTAGAAAAGTCACTTTTACCGAACGTATATACGGACTTTTGTATACGACTGGTAATATTAACGAGCCGTGATTGCATGGGAAAAACATTCGGAATTTCTACAATCGAAAATCTTTGAGCAGCTGTTACAATTCTATGACAATTTCGATAGCCGTGAACAGCGCTACGTAAGATACGTTATCTGATGAATCATGACGCCTCGCTTATGAAAGCCTACTGGATTTGTCCAAATCTATTAATAGAAATATAGTCTACTGTAATAGATACGACGAATATACATATAGTAACGACTTCTAGTGATTTTTATGTCATTCGCGTCGCTTGAAAATACATATTTTCGTGAAAGATCAATGATTTTCTATTTTCTATGTAAATTTTGATAACAAATGAGAGAGATAGTGCGATCTTGACGTTGAGAAAAAATTCTTACGAATTTTAACCTATAAATAGACGTCCTGGAATCCAAGCATCCGGTCTGTTAGCACGAGCGCGTTTCCCGCTAACTAAAAATTTATATATCCAACAACCCCGCAAATACGAACCCTCGAAACGAACGCGATAAATATAATCCGAACCCACAACTTTTACACTTACGACATTGATGCCGGATAACCCACATGAAAAACTTTTCCGCCACCCGCCATTATGGAGAATATACCATGTAACCGTCACAACATTCTCATAATAGAATGAGCAGAAGTATCGCTCGTGGTATCTAAGAGAAGTTTGTGGGCTTTTGACACGACCTTGACCTTAAGTCATTAACGAGAAACACTGTCAAAAGGAAAAGAAGCCATTTTCTCTATGAGAAGAACGTGATAAATTGCTGTGAACATCTTCAGCCAAGATCCTGGTCTAAGGAAGTTTTAAAAAAGTCTTTTCAAAATATCACGGAAACATCCAGAATCACGACTGAAGGATTAACCAAACTTTTTCTATATAATAAAAAGCCGTTAAATTCAAAACAATAGTCAATGGAAGGCACCACTTAGTTAACCATAGAAATTTCACTCACAAACCAGCCCCTTTGTAACTTTATTGATTACACAAATAAAATTTTAAACGAAGCACTATCTCGAACCGAGTATATGTAACGTAGTATCACAACTGCGTCACTGTTTCACAAGAGCTGTTAATATATTTATCGAAAGTCAAGAGAAATAATATTAATCCTTTAGAGAGGGCACTGTGACTATGTTAATCGGTCGACAGCACCGAATACACTGACTCAGGCACGGAGTTGGCAGTTGGGACTAGAGACGCATCGAGCGATCCGAGTGACGGCGAGCTTCTCGCCTATGCAAGTACACAACACGTACCGAACAAAGGAAGAGATAATAAACTGTAGGAAGTATTAAGCCCCCTGTTGTGAATAGGCCTTCTTTTCTCGGAACACATTGAATTATTATGCTTATAAGCTGCGTCTCGTTATTACGATAGTATGTACGTGAAATGGAACATACATATACTATATGTATATACATATTATATATATATATATATATATATAGCATATACAAGCACACGCGGGGTGTAGAGACACTGGTACGAAATTTTTTTACGATTTTAGCTTAGAATCAGGAGTCTGCATCGGAGCTGCACCCAGCCAAGTTGAGTAATAATGTAGCATATACAAGCACACGCGGGGTGTAGTGCTTATAAGCTGCGTCTCGTTATTACGATAGTATGTACGTGAAATGGAACATACATATACTATATGTATATACATATTATATATATATATATATATATATAGCATATACAAGCACACGCGGGGTGTAGAGACACTGGTACGAAATTTTTTTACGATTTTAGCTTAGAATCAGGAGTCTGCATCGGAGCTGCACCCAGCCAAGTTGAGTAATAATGTTATTCTGAATCGCATTTACATATTTAATTCTTGACTCTCTCCGTCTTTAATGACGTCTAAAATATTCTACTTGCATTTACGGATTGTTACGCGTACCCTGAATGTATTAACGTTCTCTGAGACACGTCGTGTTATGTTCTTCTGAAATAAATAGGTAGGAGATATAAATGCCAAATGCGTCGTATGTTATTTACCGTATCGGCAGAAAGTGTCTATTGAGAGTACTGGCGTCACGTGCGTAATCAGATGACACAATTTCTCTTGGTATGGAAACGATATAATATCACACTATTGTGTAATGGATCTTCGAGTTTGTTGGTTACAGATTTTTGCGTTACCACACTAAAATGCCTTTGTAGCATAGTATCAGTTAAGTGATATATTGCAGAATAGAGGTTAGTAGATATGTATCGTTTATAAATTACGTCGCAGCGGTTAGCTTCCTGTTTATATCATGTGACGAAATATCTTTTCCACTGTACATACATAAAAACGGGGTGGGAATGAAAAACAGATAAAAGATTTGGTAATATGTTATAGATACTATAGTAGCAATGTTATTTTGTATAGAAATAAAACGCGTGACGTATCTAGTCATGTTTTTTTTCCCTTGAAATTCTATTCCTTTAGATCAATATTAACTAAACTAATTTGTGACCGTCGTGTAAACGTAGTCGTAGATGTATTCTTGTTGATACAGATATTTGAAAATCACAATATGATAACGGACCTTAATTGTGAGAATATAAAAAAACCAGTCGGTTGTCCACTTCAGCGACACAAGTCTGGGCAAACTAATAGCTGAAGAGAATGACTATGGGAATTCTGAATGCTCGTCGCATTGGCCGCTAGCCAGAAGATTCTCATGAAACGAAGTTGAAAAATATTCTTGAATCATATTACTAAGGAACCGTAACGACATACTTGCATTGCTCGAATGATTTATTATTCGAACGGGCATATCGAATCTATCATGGACACGTTTCTAGAGCTGATCAATATATCATTTATCGACTATCGATAAAGCAACTGATTAACTCGATACAGAGACACTTAAGATACTTAGTACCTCTAACTTTCAATGACAGGTCCGTAAGTCTTACATGGCTTCTTATATAAATACGGAATATTGTATGGTGAAACTGTAGTAAAAACTAGAAATTTCGAGGAACTACGTTCAAAACATTTCCACGTAAGGCAAAGCTGACTCAAGTCCTGGCAACGTACCAGGAAGCTGTTTTCCAGCCAAGAATTCTTAGATCAATATCATATATTGGCAAACAAACGGTCCACTAGGGATGCTGCTTCCGTTGTTGTCAAAATCATATAAATTTTCCAATGACTCCTCGACCTGGTCAAATTTGTCTTACAATTTATTTCGACTCACCGTCTCTCTTAGGATGATTCTTATGCATGATACTTCTACGATACTCGTTGAGAGCACTCATGGTTATATCTCCTTATCGATATGAAATATTTCTTTCACTAAGCGGGTAATGTTTTTGAGAGAAAAAAATTGTGGTTTCAGGTAATTTTTGAAATTCAATTTATTCCACAATGTGATTGACACACCGACGGCACTAGGCAGCGATATACTGACAGTGTCTTTTGATAATACACAGTCCTACCTAAACAACGGAGCGGGCTAGATCTGATAACGTATCAGAAACTTCAGCGACTTTGGGAACCGTCGGAAGACTAACTCCGGGAGAGAAACTGCGAGACTACCGTTTAAAGCGAGTTACGCAACTAGCGTTCAATGCCATTTGCGTTAAGCATTACTACTGAGTTACTAGGTGATAAGGACATCTGTCAAGTAGTAGAAATTTCGTAAATAGGTGGTTATTAGGAGTAAGTATAGGGAGATGTTATTGGACAAATGATGACATCAGAATGTGTTAATTATCAAAGTTTCAATTGAAATTACCTTCATCAGGGTCGATAAGAAAATTTGAGGTTATCAAAATTCCTAGAAAACCTTCGTTTCCTATAGGATTTACTCCTCTGCTTGACATATCTGCCTTTTTTTTTTTTACTGAAATTATTAAAAATTGTTTAAATCTGATTTCCACTTCACACACGATTATCTATCTCGATCGAGCGACGCACTTTTCTGTCCCGTTCAATATTCACTGCGCTAATATCGACGTCTGTCCTAGAAATAAAGGCAGGTGTTCGCCCAAGGTGTTTTACGTGCACCGAGTACATTTCGTCACACTGTACTTATATACTTTAAACTAGTGTTACACACCTATAGAATAGAAAAATCAATAAGAAATATTTTATTATAAAAACAAACGCTACTCCAAATACTGAGATTAGAAATAAAATCAGACACGAAAATTTTTCAAGAACATTTTCAACACGGAATTCGCAAATGAAAGCACGTGTGAAATTTAACGTTATATTTAATGCCAACTGCATTGATACTAAAAATATAACACAATTGAAATGTAGAATCGCAATAGTACACAAGAAGTAAGTTCTAAATAAAGATTTCAAACAATAGCCGAGTAAATTTTGCTCGATCGAGATTCGACTTATGCTGATTTTACACAGATATTAGGATAATCTTTAAATACTTTCATGAGCAAGATACCTGCTAAACAAGCAGAACACTATGCACTGAACTTGAACAAACGTTAAAACTCGAATGTGGATCGTTATCATAAAAAATTACAATACCTGATAACGGGCAACAGAACAGATTTAAAATAAATTAAAAATCGATCGACCTATCGTAAAATACTGCACTGCAAGCTACACGAGGCTCTTGAATGAACTTTGCGTGGAAGTTTTACTTCTCTTAGCCAGAGAATGAAGAAACTAAGCTCAACTGCGTCTGCTCCTCTTGTTTCTATTCGTGTACGCGCCAGAAACATTCGAGACAACAGTACAAGTCTGAGAAACGTGTCTCGTAAGGTGGAGCATCGAAGATGGGTGAAAATATACGCGTATCCAAGAAGAGAGAGACAGTCAAAATAAAAGAGGAAAGTAATAGGCAGCATGCCAAATAACCAAGTTTATTCTAACCTAACACGCATCGTATGCTTCATGGCTTTAGAAATAAGAATATGAAAAACTAACCTAATAATCCGTAAAATTCTTGCGATCGGCCCATATCTGCCTCCAGGGAGATGTCATCATCGTTTATCATATTTACGTATTCTACTCTTGATGTCCTCTTCTATAATCCATATTATTCATACAAAAAATATCGTTATTTACTCCCATGATAATACGTTTTTCATGGTAAAATATTAACCCACATTTCGTCATGTTGCAATTAATTCTGCTTATTCAGAATTTAATCGAGGATATTAACAGGGGTGGGTGTCTAATGTCACTTCCAGAATGATAAACACGCAAACGGGAGTCACGAACGAATCGCCAAGATGAAATTAATGGATTCTGTGCGAATGAAGTTGCAAAAAGAATGAGAACGTTCATTGCGCGTGGCGTCTGACAGCCAATCGATTTCTTTGCAAATTGCATATCTCGGCTATGTTCTCACGGATGGCGTGCTCGGAGTTGTCATGACATTTAGAAAGGGTGTCGTTGATCTTTTATAATACTACGATATACATATAAACGATACTGTTTATACTGTATTTTGAAGATTGTGGTATAGCGATAACAATCTGAATATAATTACTTACTTTCACGATGATGGTCTACGATATTTCCAGGTGTTGTGGAACTATCGGCATCTCCTTCACCGTCCAAATCGTAATAGATATTTCCAGCAGAAGCTTTGTTCACATCCTGCACTCCGTTCACAGCTACTGGTTCTTCCATAATTCGTAATTCCTTATAAACCTCACAGATGGATCACGAACGAACGAACTGCCTCTTGTTTATTTTATCTAAATTATCACAATAATTATCCGGAAATAGGTTTCTTGTTATGAACAAATACAGTAATACCTATTACCACGATTAACAAATATAACTTGAAACTACCAAGTATAAAAACACTGTTATGTTCTCAGTATAGCATGATATACCCAACAATAATTCACAATTATATTATAATCTATAAATATCCATTATCTGGATACAAAAGATTCTGTCTTACCAAAAATTCAACGAGTTTAAACAGCCGTTAAAAAAAGGTTCGTAACCTTTACACGTATACACCAAAAAAAGTTTCTCTTAATTGCTCAGCCACTTTTAAACTTCACGTTAAGACGAAATAACAAGCTCGATGTGTCTGTTTAAATAGTATCTTGCGTTCCAGTTGTATACAATTGCACAGTAGTGGTGTCACGTTATCTTTAAGAATATGTTTTTTTAATATATATTAATCCATTCGCAGCTATAATTCGAACTGGATAATAACACAAGTGCCCGCCCAACTGACTCGCGATCGCAATGAAGCTGCACAGACTGTTCTGCACGCTGGAAGGAAAACGTGGGACTGTTTTACTGTTGGTTCACGCCAACTAAGCCGCGATGCGTATGGTGAAGAGACAGTACGCGAGGCTAGTGTAGCTGGATTCGCGATTGGTTCAGGCCGTAGACGATTCACTCAAACGAGACACGTGATTGGCGCAGACTCGCGTGCTGGCCCTACGAAAATCCATACCGCCCCGGGACTGACCGCTGCCGACGTTCTAGAATAATAGCAAGCAACCAGTTCTGGATAATGCAGAACACTATAATAAAATGAACACGATTATCAGTAGGATGATAGATATAGAAGCAAAATATATCAGCTAAATTAAATCTTTTATTAACAGTGTATAGATATACAGCGTGTGATACTTAAGAGTCATACTGAAAGTACAATTTTAAAAGTTAGATAGTTACTCAAATATAGTATTATCGGCTGAGGCTAATTATTTAATTTAAAAAATTTGGTTTATAAGGACTTATGGATTCATTTCCCTGCGCAGCTTTTCTTATGATAAACACTATCTTTGTTTATGGATTTTATGATAATTGCTACTTAAGCTAATATACTCTTTTGGATATTTGAAAATAATCCAATGCATTTATTGTAATTGGTTGCATTCCTTTAAGAAATTTTATTGACTAGTTGAACTTGCGAGGAAGTTTTTTTATTTGAACTTTTCGAATTAATTGAAGTCAAAGTCGCTTTCTGTGGTGTTGGATACATTGCGTTCTATAGTACTATCGGTGTCTGAATCTAATAAGGACTTTATCACGTCCTTCTTCTTCTTCTTATCCTCTACTTGACCTTCGACCTTCTGCTCCCGATCGATGCGCTCCTTATCCTCCAATCGTAAAACATCTTCTTTTGGTTCAGACACTGCACTTTCTATTCCTTGAACAACTGGATCTTCCAGGAGTTCTTCGACACCTTTGTAGCCCTCTTCATAGGGTTGAGATTGGTCAGGATTATATTCTGTATTTTTGGGGGCTGCTGTATGGTCCTGTTCTTCAACGGGATAAGGTTGTGCAGACTGTTCGAAGTATACTTGTTCATCGGGATTGTAAGATTCATTATTGACAAATTCATTTTGATTATGTTCTTCAGGTTCATACTGTTCTTGATCCTCGTACCCTTCAGTAGGGTAAGGATAGTGTTGATCAGGGTTGTACGGTTGTCCTGAATCGTACTGTTGATTAAGATTATAGTGTGGACTAGGATCCTGCTCATAATGTTCATATTGCTCATGCGGATCAGGCTCATATTGCTGATGTAGATCATGTGCATATTGTTGATTAGGATCTTGTTCATACTCTTGATTTGGATCTTGCTCATACTGTTGATTAGGACCCTGTTCATACTGTTGACCTAAATCATGTTCATATTCTTGATTAGGATCACTCTCATACTGTTCATTGGGATTATGTTCATATTCTGAATAATGCTCTCCAGGATACTGTTCATACTGTGCCTTTGAATCTGGTATATATTGTTCATACTCTTCAGTAGGATTATGTTCATACTGAACGTTTGGATCATATTTATATCTCTGATTAGTTTCATCAATATACTGTTCTCCCATGTCATATGGATATTGTTGGTCAGGATTTTCTGAATAAACTTCATTTGGACCATGTTTATATGGCTGTTCCATATGATGCTCATAATCAGAATCAGGTTCACGAACTTCATTAGATTTACCAATTTGTTCAATCGGAGAATATTCAATCGGCTGTTCCAATCCTTCTCTTGATTTAAAATCATATGAGGGATATTCCTTTTCCCTAAATACTTCAGTTTTACTGGAATCATAATCTGGGTGACCATACTCCAAAGTTTCAGTTGGATGCAACGCATAATTTCTAGGAGCTTCATCAAAATTTTCATAATCTTCGTCCCTATGTCGCTCCATCTGTTTATTAGTCTTAGGCTCGAGCCCAGAAACATGTTCCAAGGGAATATTTTTCTTATCTTTAATATTTAAATTATCATAATCATCTCCCTTCAGGATTTCACTACTTTGTTGAGGCTCTCTTAAATCTAAATAACTTTCTTGATCCTTAAAATCATTGTCTATATCCTGAATAGTACTCTTTGTTTTTATCTTCTTATCTTCAAACGATCTCTCTTCCGGAATATTTTTCCCAATTTTCTCTGCGACCGATCCTGCTCTACTCAACATCCCTTGTCTTTCCAGTGCGCTCTGAAGAACTTCATTTCCGGTGTCATCACGCACATCCTTTTCAGTCACGAAGTCTTTCTTCTCCTCTTGCTCAACTTCTTGAATATTTTTCTCAAAATGTTGAAGACTAGTCGGCTCGACTTCCTTCTCAACACCAAGAACCTTCATGCCAATCTTGGGCTTCTCATCTAGTAACTGAACTCCCTTACCTTCAATATCCTCCAAGAGCACAGAGCTCTTTGATTCATCCAAAGTATCTTGCCGTTCATCCAATTTTACTTTACCGAGTTCTGCAGCCAAGTCAACCGGTATCTCATGAACCGCTTTCAATTGATCTTTCTTAATCTCATCACTCTGTTTACTTGGTATCGTAACGCCTACATTAACGCTGCTATTCTCAACATGCGGTGTCGCAAGTTTCCTAATATTTTTATGCGGACTCGCTATTTCCAATTCTGATGTCGCAACCTTAGCTCTAATTCCGTCAGCCGCAAGAGTCGCTAATGCCGCGCACGCGCTGTCCTTGATACGAAGTGCCTGATTGCCTGTCTCGTTTACAGTCATATTAGTTAAAGTCACTTGGTAGCCAGAATCTTCCTTTTTCACGTTTGTTTCAGCAGAAGACATTCCCTTGGGACTCTCTCCAACGGTTTGACGTTTTTCATTGGTCGGCCCAACTAACACGTCGTCTATATTTGCCGTACTGGATGCTAGGTCATCCGCTAGTGCCAAGACTTCCTGAACTTGTTCAGGTACTTGATTTTCTCTTGATTTCTCTTCTACCGGTAAATCAGGTCCATCGTCCGACAGTGTTACATTCAGAAGATCACCACTTGTATTCTGTTCATGATCCAATTCCTCCAGACTTTGTTGATCCAAATCACGATGAAGAGTTCTGATCTTGCTGATATAATTGTCCAATTCACTTTCCAAAGCCTTTGTCGATCTGCCGTCCGAAATTACGGAATTTTTGTTTATGATCGAAGAAAATTTAGAGGTACGTCCTGTAGCCTTCGGTCTTTCGTTGCGGGATGGATAATTTTTTGGTAAAATACGTTCATTCCGTTTTATTAAATCTTCGAGGTCGCTCTTTGTCATTGATCGGGTTTCTTCCTCGACCTTGGGCTCATCCCGAGTATATCTTATTGAATAATCCAAGTAACTAGGTAAAGGAGTACTCTGTCTGTGCAGATTAAAGCTAGTGTCACCCGTCAAAGCGTTTTGCAGATCACCGCTGCCAGGTACCAACTGAGAAGGCATGAAGTGTCGTTCAGGATCCCGTTGATGATCTTGAAGTGTCATGCTAGGAAGAAACTCTGTCACGTTACCACCAGAGGGTTCAACAACTTCTGGTGCCCTGGATGTCACAACTTGAGGAATGTTCCTGTCGATTGGAACATGTGGTACAGAAGCTGATAAATATCTTGAAACACTTTGCTCAGGCTCAATCTGAGGTAAACGAGCAGTAATTTCTGTAATCTGATGCTGGGATAAGACTGGCTGAGAACTAGGAGCAAATCGTCCATACTGAACTTTCTGAGGATTAAACTCTGAAACACTTTCAGGACTTCCTGCTACTTGGGCTGTCCTCACTGCATACGGTGAATACTGTTGACGCGTACTACCCTGACCCTCCATAACAGAGGTTTCATAAGCAAATGGAACCTGCTGTCTCTGAGAAAATTGTATCTGCTCATAAGGCAGGTTTACTTGTGAATTTGCCTGAGAAATTTGCCCATATTGTGATACACCTGAAGGACCCATATATCTTGTCTCAGTATATTCAGCTGGTACAGTCTGACTCTGCTGGAAGGACGTTCTGGAGAGGTTCACGGTTGGGACAGTAACACGCGACATTTCCACAGATTGATTGATAGACTGTGCTGTTCGATTGACTTGAGGTATATCCTTTTTGGACGGCCTTTCGTCATTCTGACTAGCGACGCCACTGTCCCCCGTACCAGTCGGGCATCTGTTGGCATATACGCGTAGTAGATAAGCTTCGTACTGCTTCTGTAAAAATATAACAGAAATGTAGGTAATACGAGGTAACAAAAAAAACAGAAATGTAGGTAATATGAGGAAAAAAAATGTAATGAATTTCTAGTCTCATACTCATCATTTAAAAGACTGCTATGTGCGTGTCGGGAACTCGGTAAAATCGATTTCTACTAACGTCGGTAAACACAGGCTTATGTTGCTATTCGAGGTAAAACGATTTAAGCCGTTCTTTCAGTGTCACGGATTGCGTGACTGCCTCATGCACTGTTCAAAGAATCAGGGAGAAACTCACCCGTAGAATACTGAGTCTATCTGTTTTGGCAGTCATCAAGGCTAGACTGCTATCCACCTTATCCAGGGCTCCAAGTAATTTGTGATTTCTTTCATCTCTGGCGCGTTGTTCTTCCAAAAACTCGATGTATCTCATACGTAGTCTGTTGATACACGCTTCGTGCCTGCGAAAGAGTAAAAACGTTATGATTCAGGAAAAGTACGGATCGCTGAATAACAATCGAGTCAAACATCAAGAAATTGATTAAATTTTGAAATAGGAGTATTGTCATCGAGGCAATAGACTTTGATGGTATCTAATGAATAGTATTGCTATTTTTAATATCGATGCTTCAATAAATTTACGAAATGTCCGCGGGACACAAAACCCGCTTTGAATACTTGTCTGATATAGAGTCAACCGTAATTCGAAAAAGGAGAATTTCTATAGTAATACTATTGTATAACATATCTGATCGATAGGTTATTCGTTAATCATTCGAGATAGGAAAATTTGGCACAGTGAATTTGACTCGAGTAAAAAGTAACGACTCATCTTTTAATAAACTAAACGTATTCTACGACATTCTTCAATGTCCTGATAATAGGCATCTCACAGTAGACCGGCTTGTATTTCGTTTTCTTTTTGCATACTAAGTCAAATCGAATATCCATATTTTTGTTATATATTACAATGGAATCGATGACGTACTTTGTTCACATTCGAATGAGGTACCGTGGCTTTCATATCTTCTGTGTGTCACCGAAGTTATGTTTGCGCTATCGATTGCCCACATTCCCTAAAAGCGGGTCGGCAGCCGATCGATACAAAACGTTTGGTTTAAAGCTATACAAGAGGAACGAGTAAATTCCTTCAAGTTTCTCAGTCGAGAAGGGCAAAGGTCACGTCCATACGCTAACGTCAACGTGTCCGCCTACACGTAGTGCATGATCCGTACACTGGCCATGAGATGGTAATTTCCAAATTGCAAAAATCATCAGTGTGCGAGGTAAGGGAAATCGATTCAGGGTAAGAATATCATTAATATTATACACCACGTAGATTTGAGGTAGCGTAAAGACAGTGCCGTGGTTTAATATAACATTCATAACCTGTATCGATTATTAGGTAAAACTTCAAAGTAGTAAGTAAAGCTAAAAGTCACTGGTAAGAGTCACACTCAAAATTCGCGCCATTGAATAACCGTTGTATATATTGTCAATTTACAAAAATTTCGTGCTTACCTATTGCGGGATTCTTGAACTAACGTATTGAATCGTTCCTCCAGCTTCATCCTCTCTTCTTCGCTACAATGTTTATCGACATTATAAAATCTATTCTTATCGAATGTTCATGGCATTTTTTTCTGAAGTATATTATAAATATTTAATTGAAAACGTCAGTTACCTTTTGCGTAATCTCTCCTGAAGTTCCAACATCTTTCTATAATAATCTTGACCATCATGCAGTGGCGTCATATTATACTGAAGATTTTTTGTAACGTGACACACAGTTTGTTCCCTTAATGTTTACACAGAGAGACGCTCTATCCCCATAAATCAACTTGATAAAAAAATATGCGTCGTTGGTTATCGACACAGAATAAAATTCTGTCCTTGTTTTTTCAATTTTCAAAAATCCTATACCATTTAATTTGATACATGGAAAATACAATTCGACAATGTATTCTCAAAAGGCTAGATCCAGCTAGATCCTTCGACATCCCGGCTCAGCGAGCGACTGTCGCATGTGGCGTCGCGACGCCGTGAACGTGGGGGTGGTTACCCCAGATGGTTGTACAGGTGTGCTATCCCCTACTCCAACCACTACGTCCATTATTCTACAGACAGACTGTAGAAATATAGGATAAACTTCGTAATACTCTACACCACTTTATACTTGATGTTCAAAAGTTTGCCGATTCGTAGTGCCGGTACATTTCGCGCCTTGTGTCGTTTCAAATTTGCTTATGCAGAACTTGGATGATTAAAGTTACTACTGTGATATCTATACTTTATTGTAATTTTAAGTTTAACGACAGTTGGTCCTCCGTCTGACGAATTGCATGTAAAAATGAACACACACGCATTCGTCGAAATTTACGAGGCCAGACACTTCGCGTGCCTCTGGTAAATTTACTTTTACCCTTTACTTCGACCGCTGCTGTTTCATTAATATGCTCCTGCCCTCCCCCCCACACTCGTGGAAGTCAAATGAAACAAGACAAGATGCGGGAAGCAAAGTCTGTCCATGGGAATCCGACACGGCATCGCAGACTAACAGGAGAAATTGCAATTATGATGAGTTGTGCCTTTTTCTTTTTTTTTCCTACTATCTCAGGTAAGTTCTGAGGGTTGAGAGATATTTCAAATCTGTTATAAAGAACGTGCTATTTGAGTATAATTGCTACTAAATGATTTGTTGTTTTTAATATATTATAGTATAATTTAAAGCTACTGTTATAGTATACAGTTTTTTATACACGGTTATAATTCAATACAAAGATACCACTACGATGATTCTACTAAAGCAAATGGGCAGATTCATTTTAGGTGGTGCGTTTGGCTTGAACAGTCATGTATAATATGATTAAAAATACCTCTGAGACAATGATTATTAGATTACTTTAAAACCGCTTAAACTATCGCAGTCTGCTTGGTGTATACTGCTTGCAGATGTTCAGTTTCTTTTGTTGTTGTTGTTGTAGCCATATAAACTGTGTGATGGAGCTTCTCTCCAATTAATTTGAATTTTCTAGATATCTGTTATAGAATGTAAAACTCTATGTTAGAATTCTATATATAATTTGAATATTAATCTTTCTATATACCTTTACCACAGCAGGATCCTTGCATCCCATGGTTAATCTAGTAATACTCGAGCTCTTCAACACTATTTCATTATCTCCTATTTCACCTTCTTCAATGGTGGTTAAACCAAAGTTGTGTGCCAAGAGCAAAGAAACTTTATTTGTTCCTGGTATCACTTTTAAAAAACCAGTTTCACGGTGCATCGGTGTCTTTTTCTCAGGATGCCAACTTTGAGCAACATAGTTGAACATCGGCTGGCCAATACTTGCAAATACAATCTCCTCATGATAAGTAAAAGGTTTAATTGTTGGATATTTACCTTGCCCAACATATTCAGTTTTCCATGTACCTTCTAGCCATGCTAATGACTTCAAGGCATCATGCATAGGTAGCTGATTCATTTCTACAACAAAATTTGAACAGGTCACGTCCGTTTAGCCGCTTATCAGAATGTAAATATAATTTCCAATCAATATTTATCTATAATCCTACGCAAACTATACAAAACACTTGTTAAAAAAAATAAAAGTACCTTGCAAAAATCTATTGGTATAATTGACTAAGTTTCCTTAAAGTAATAAAAAATATAATGTACAGAATCAAACAAAAAGAGATACTGGTTTAAACATAGTTAAATAGTTTATTATATAAAAAGAACCTTATGGTTATGTTTATCTACCTTAATATATTCAAAATATAACGTTCGATTTTTATATCAAATAGAATAAGTAACACCACAAATCTAAATACAAGAGAAACAAAAGATATTTGCGAGAGGCATGAAAACGTAACTAAATGTCATACGATATTTACATACTAATTGTTATAATATACAAAATTCAAATACTTCTCTATTATTGACACCAAATTTCGCCTCGGCTATAACGTTCTGTGCTTGAATAGTTTTGTATTTACATGAGAACTGAGTGTAATGTTAAATTAAATAAACTCCATAATTTTTATATAAAAATTTACATTTGTTATTATAGGAAATTATTTAATTGTTGAGGGTGAAATAACATATGCAATATTTTGAAGTTTGGGTTAAAAGATAAATACATATGTATCGAATTGGATTCACCGCTATTTTACTTGATATACTATCTATTCAGAAAGCATCTGACCACATCTGACTTAAATGATGCTCTTACCACTGCTCAGAACTGTAGGGTTTATACAGAAACGTCATCACTGTAAATAGCCGTATATTCAGTATAGAAACGCAGATCGCCTTGCTATGCGCCATAGTGCGACGTTCCTTTAAAACCGAATCTCTGCATTGATTTCAAATTATTATTTTTGTATTGCATTTTACAAACAACGATAAAAATGGCATCTTCACCAATATTAAATCCGGTAGGTAATTTTGTTAATAATAATCTGAAAGTGAAATTTTATTTTTATTTTACTGTTCAAACTTTACATTGACCCCAATGTATAATAAGGTGACTGCATGAAGGATCGCAATGCCGTTATTCTATAAATTATGTAATTTGTCCAAAGTTTGGACACCACCTCTTTTTTATAATTTTTTTCAAAATAAGTTTTTTTTTGGCAATAAGAATAATAAGAAAATAAACTATCTTAATTGTATAAATTTATATTTACATTTTTTTCTATGCTTAGAGACTTGTTTATTTATATCAAAGTTTAGATAAGTATTTTATGTGTAAATGTTTTTTCTTTCATCAGGAAATTCCTTATGTGGGTGAAGTGGAAAATGGTTTAGTACCTGGAAAGATGGTCAAAATTCAGGGCAGAGTACCACCACAGGCAGTACGATTTGCTATCAACTATCAACTAGGCCCAAATTTAAATCCAAGGGATGACATTGCTATTCATGTATCTCCAAGATTTCCAGAGGGATTCATCACCAGAAACCATATCGAATCCATGAACTGGGGACCTGAGGAGAATGAAGGGCCTCTGTGGCTTGTACCAGGACAAGGATTTGAAATAATTGTCCTTTGTGATCACAATTGCTACAAGATAGCTATCAATGGCAGACACTTCACAGAATTTGCACACCGTCTACCTTACCAAAAAGTCACTCACCTTGTCATTGATGGAGATGTGGAAGTAACTTCCATTATTTATGAAGGTGGGATTAGTGATGCTCCACGTTCTCCAGGATCTGTGCCCCTGCCTAATGTACCTCCAGCAAACTTTGGACCACCACGTAAATATTGTCCATTTCTTCTTACCTGGTAATATGTATGAGCATCCTACTAATAATCATGGAACAAATAGCACCAGGAGGCCTGTATCCAACATTAGGGCCACAAGGACCTCAACCAGGCTATGGACCTCAACCAGGTTACGGACCACCTAATGCTTACGGAGGTCCTGATGGGTACAATCCTCCACGGGCTTACGGTTATCAACCTGGTCAAGAGAAACCTGAAGAGGAAGACGCATTTGGCGGTTGCCTTGATAAAATGGGTCTTGCACTAGGAGGTCTAGTAGCTGCGGGAGGCGTTGCTGCCGCTATGCACGCGATGAACGTAAGGAAATTTCTAAACAATGTAAATTCAATGTAAAGAAAAATGTTTAATCTCCTGTCTTCTCGTTAAAGAAAAAGAAAGACCAGGAAAATGACCATGAAAAGACAGAAGCCTCGAAGGCAGAATCTGGGAATGAAGGTGGTTTTGGCGGACTTGGTGCACTGGGTGCAGCACTGGCTAGCAGTTTAGCCGCAAATGCACTTCAAGGTGATAACAGGCAACCCCAACCTGGATACCCATCTCAAGAACCTGCCGGCGGAGGTGTACTTGGCTCTATTCTTGGAGCACTCGGTATGCTATTTATTTATAACCACCACAGCAAAATTCTCCATCCCAAAAAATCGCGAACCTTTACAGCACGTGTAATTAAATTTTCAATTTTCTTTTAACCTTTGATAAATACAGATATGCGCAAGTTATTTCGATATTATCACGCTACTTACAAATGATTCGAAATGTATGACTCGTTGGAATTCGTGGAATTGCAGAGTAATGGAATGTTGAAATAACTTAAGCATGACATCATTCCCAGAGTCTATCATTATATCATCAAGGCCAATAATGATCTTGTAACGTGCAGCATTAAGAATGACCGTTCTTTGGTTCGAAAACACTGAAATCTGTTTTATATGGGTTTTCATATTTTTGGAATTTACGTTTTTATATACTTCTTTTTATTACAGGTGGTGGCGGTGCTTCTCAACAACCAGCCTATCCTCCTCCTCAACAACCCGCTGATCCACTCGGAGGTGCTCTGGGATCTATCTTGGGCGGTGTTCTCGGCGGCGGCGGACATCAACAACCTGCATACCAACCATCCGGAGGATATGGTGGTTATCAGCCCAGTGGTGGTTACGGAAACCAACAAGGATACGGAAACCAGGGATCTGATAATTCTAATTTACTAGGCGGAATCGGATCTGCTTTGTTTAGCTCTGCCCTCAGCGGACTCACCAAACATAAAGACGTGAGTAGAAAAGGCAAAAATAAGCTTAAATGATTTTCGCTTACACTTTCTTTCAACTATTACCAGAAATGAGTAGGTACTCATCTCTGCTATCACTATCTGCTTTTCTCTACACATATTATATTTTTAGCTTTAAACATGGTTTAGCCTACACATATTTGCATATTCTTTTATATTCATATTTAATTATACAATTTTTTAATATTTGTTAATACATTTTTCGGATCATTAAATTTAAGAATAATAATACTTCATAAAAAAATCAGTTGACTCATCTTTCCTCCTTCAGCATTAACATCTTTCAGCTATTGCATGTCCTCTCGCACTTTTTCATGCATTCAACTGCTTGCAGCTCTCGTGACTTTTGTATTCTTAATCTTTAAAATATGAAGTAGAAATCTATTCATATGCGATTCTATGCAGAAACCCCAAGATAATAATTATCCATCACCGGCTCCACCATCGAATTATGAATCACGGAATAATCCGTCTCCACCGCATTCAGCACCAAATTCTGCCAGTCCATCTACACCGGGAGGCGGTAAACTTTCTGCAGCTGAAATTTCGCGAGGTCTTGGTCTTGATGCCGACGAGGACTAAGCTTCATATTTTTAAAAATTATGAAAATAACACAACGACCTGTTTCTAAAATTGATCGCACGCTACGTAAGTGTTGATGCTCTCTTTACTTGTCTTTGACCTCACAAGAATGAATATTGTAAAATAATTAGTAGCTCGTCTTAATGTTTCTTCGTGGTTCCAGTACTAAAAGTACAGATAAAACGCATTACATTATGAATTATGTCAGAAGATATTATAAAGGTTGCGACAATCGCACGCAGAATAACCTGAAAATACTTATGGGCACATGCATCTGAAGACACCATAAGAATTTCATTTGAATGATATTAATAATACATGTACGATTAATATTTATTGAAAATCTATCGAGAAAAGGGCCGTACTTCGTTTCGAATTATAATGAGATAAATGTACGCTCTTTTACGATTCTTATTATGCGACAGCAGCTAAGCCAGTAGTCGTATCATCGGGAAAGAATAGGTTTTGACAAGTTGCGATAGCAAAATAATTATATTTTGCAATAGAAAATTATACAGTTAAACTAAATCTTTCGTTTCGTACAAATTATGATTATTTTTATAAAGATTTTAGTGGCCTTAGGAATCCTATGCCTTATACTTTACAGTACCTATACACTCGCTGTATTCCAATGAAAAAAATATTTTACAAAAAATAAACCTATATGAAAAGTTACTTAAAGAATTTTCACTGACTATGTATAAGTCTTTGATGATCAATCTTGATCCAATACTTCTCTTGATGACGTTGTTTCCAAAATAATCCCATAGCTCGTCTGAATGAAGTATATAAATAAATTCTATAATATCTGCATATATAAAATCTTTTTACTCCATATAAAACTTACATCAGTCTGAGCTTTCAATGCTTCCAGTTCGTCTTTTTTCTTTCTATTGAAAAATCCAATCTTAATCAATGCTAACGTAAGTAATATCAGCAGCAATGCTCCCAATAGTACAGAGACAATTATTATCCAAACAGCAATACGATCTGCAACTGGTGATCCTACAAATGTTGTTCCAACCAAAGCAGTATCCGGTTTGGATGGTTGACTTTGGATAATACCCTCAGGCTGTGTAATTGTAACGTAACCTTTGGATACAACAAATATAATATCCTTGCCCTCTGTCATACTCGCTGCAAAAAATATTTATTTAACTAATAATCATAATAGGTCTTAAAAAATAAATCATTGATGTGCAACTTACTCTTGAAATTCAATAACTGTAAATTCATTGTCAAAAGAATCTTGGCCTGAGACAACAAATCTTTAAAAGTTCCCAACGAACATGTGAAATCAGTACATGTCACTGATGGACTCGTACAATTAATATACAAAGTTCTATTAGCAGCAGGCACATTCAGAGTAATGTTCTCATTTATAGAAAACGGTTCGGACATTCTGTTTTTGTTGTTGAACTCCGATGAACTGAAATCTGCGTTATGAAATTTTGAAGTATGCAGTATCGCTGATGCAACTGGCAAATCGATCATCGACATTCCATTTTCCAATAATGAGCTTGAACTGCTGCAGTGAATCTTGTGACCATCTTTATAGCCAATTGTGTTGTTAATGCTGATAACTTCGACTTGACCGTTATCATCTGACCACATAATTGGTACTGAAATTGTCACTTCAGCATCCATAATGGGACTGGCACCAAATTTCTGAATCTCATAAATGTGTTGAAAAGTTATACTTTCCAATTGTTTTTCATCCTTCTCGTGAAAATAGGAATAGGAGACTTCTTGTGCTTTTCTGAATAATTATAGTTCTTTTTTATATAACTTACTTTGAAATTCATTAAACAATACTCACCCTACGATTGCAATGTCGACATCAATATCAAAGAAGATTGTCAACGTGTAGTTATTATCTTCGGGATTACTTTCCTCACTCTGTGTAGAAACCATAGACTGTACCTCCACTTTGCCCATATCAACTAGATCACCAGTTTCCAGATCTATGATTAATGTTTTCTGGAATGCAAAATCATAATTCTTATCTGTCAAGTGGCTTATTCATATTAATATGACTAAAAATTAATTAATATTAATATAAATAAATTTGAACTCACGTTGTTTCTGAAAGGATTCTCAATGTAACAAAATATCTGCAGAGTGTTGTTAGCACCTGTATTACTTTCCGTACATTCTGTTGGTATGCTAGATAACAATAAGGGCTCCGGAATATAAATGACAGCTAGCGTCCGATAAGCAGGTTCACCATTATTATGTATATGAACAATTAATTGAAATGTTTTTCGTGAACCGATAACGTATGTATTATCCGAATTGAGATCAGTACTCATTGCTATTGAAAGATCCGCATTGCAAACATTATCATCGCCGCATTCTACGGCAAAGGGCAACTGGACAAACGCCTCTGTCTTCGACAGAGCTTTATTAATGACTGGACAAGTCCGACAGAATGTATAATTCGTTAAATTAGGATCTTGTGACATCATTTCTTCCAGGTCTTGATCGGATTGCAATTTTACAGAAGCAGAAATATCCACAGGATCGATGAAGTTATAAATATTTTTCTGTAACATTGCAACATTAATTAACACCACTTTGTAGTAATTATACATTAAAAAAAAAATGTTGGAATTATTTTTGACATATTTGTCAATGACACTCACGTTAAGATCTATTCTGAGTATGTTGCAGTGTTTTTTATTTAGTGACAAACTTTGCGGCTGTATATCAGTTCCATTTGTTCCTTCTTGAACATGTCGTGCTCTTCCATGTATTTCGTCCACCTTCAGGATCGTAATTATCGCTAAATTAAAAGACAGATAGAAATTTTGTTTTATATTTCCTATAGATTTGTCACTGAAAAGACTTTATAAATTTCTAACTAAATGTACTCACGTAACGAGTTATTGATATGTGCTCCGTATATTTCACAGCAAAATTTCAGGGAAAAGGATGTTGAATTCCTCTGCAATTTAGTCTCCTGCGAAAGCTTCAATGTTACCTTCACGATAACTACAGGACGAGAACGCAACAGAACAGCTCGATTGGATAGATAAGCTCCGATTGCAACGTCCGAATAACCATTGTTATCGATATCCCGAGGTTCAGAAATAGAGATACCAAAGCCACGCAATCCGCCAGCAAACTGAGCGCCAGAAATCCTTTGACTGTGTTTCTTTGAAAGTCCATCTTTATCGCCGTTATGTATATAGACAGCACCGTAACCATCTTCATAGGGTGCGGCAATTGCAACATCGCCGTACCCATCATAATCCAAATCACCCAAACAAATGACAGTAGTACCAAATCTTGCTCCTGTGACTTTACCATTAACAATTTGCTTATTGAAGTGATCATTGTATTTTGAAAACAAAACATAAACACGTCCTTCTTCCATATTCTTTGACCAGAAAGGAGCACCGACAATTAAATCATCCTTGCCATCGCCATTCACATCACAAGATGTAAGAGAAGCACCAAAGTATTCGCCATGTTGTTCCCCGTGAACAATTGTTTTGATTAATAATTTCCTGTTACTTTTTTCAGCAAACTTAAAAACTAGTACCATCCCGTTTATGGTTCTTTTACGTGGAGCACTGGCAACGTACAAGCGTTCTCCCTTTCTGAAGTATTGACCAGATGTAACTGCATATCCAGTGTATCCTGCAAAGTTAAATATTTTACAAACTCTTAAAAATATGTTGCAATATAAAAATGATATTAAGCATCATGATTTCTTACCGAAAAAATAATTATAGATTGTTTCGCCTCCATTCACTATGCGAGAATCTGGGATAATATATTTGGATCCAGTGCTAAGTACAGCAGTACCTTTCCAAATGTAAGTACCTGGTGCACCAAACATGATGTCCCAAGGAAAATCATCGGATATTATATGCAGAGAAAAACCACCTTGGGCCATTCCATACTTAAAAGCTTTGTCTTCAATTTGGTCTGATGTACTGGAAAATGCTTTTATACTGTGCTTCGCTAATGTATTGAAAGCAGTATCATTTTGTGCGATGCTCCAGAAGCACATACCATTCATATATGATGACTGAGACTTCCAGTTTGGAGCACACACCTGAGTAAAGAAATTCATAAATAATTTTTTTTAATTGTATCATTAAATGTTATCTATTTCACATTCTATTCTAGAAAATATAAAAATCCATACCACAACTTTAGGAGATGTTGTGTTCTTGACAGCGATAGAAGCGCCGATCCAGGCATTATCCTTGTTTTGTATAATATTATTTAGCTTACCATTTTTACTAACATCCAAAACCCACTCTTTACAATCTCCTTCCACAAAGCACCTATAGACTACTCCTGGCTCGGTAACGGATAACGCACCACTTGAATTTCCACGTGGAGCACCGATAAGTATTACTGCCTTTGAATCATATGTAGTTCTTGGATAAAGTGCTACAGAAAACCCAAAATAGCTGCTACGATTTTCAACTGATTTGCTTGGATCCGCGTAGATGATTGCACTGTGCACGTCTAGATTATAGCCTAACGTACTGATCGGCAATATTATTAGCCATAGACCAAACCACCAATTCCCACAAGAAAGATACATGGTATTATCAATTAATCTTTTGTAAAAAATAATGTATTCTGTTTGATCACTGAGGAACGCTATAATAGTCGTTGAGAAGAAACTAACTGAATGAAGATTTAGGATGTTTTAAAATAACGTCTGAAATTTTACAGGAAGGATGTGGTATTTAGTTACCACAACATTATGCCTGATGCATATGTGATTTAGATCATTTTAGTGAAATACACAAGTATCATTCACATAATTTAGATGTAGATTGAATTGAATTTTGTACTGTAGAGGAAGGATTGCACAGTACGTGATGCTCAGATGGACCTGATAGTGTAATGCAAAATTTTCTTAAATTAGTTAATAGTATTTATTGGTAGTCAATGAATATAAATGCAAGATTAATTAACGCAGTGGGCACAACGATTATCCGGATATTCTCAATGTGCTGGAAACAATTCATATTGATTGACCTTTTTTTATTATCATCCGTCACACTCAAAATTATTTCAGTATTATGTACTAGCTTAATTAGCATAGCATTCATTTATTTACAATGTAATTAAAATTTGCTTATTCGAGACTTTGAATGGACAAAATTATAGTCATGAATTATTTCGAAAAAAAAAAAACCTAAGGTAATTTATCAAAACTCGCAGTAATAAATCAATTGATATTGGAAAATCAAAAATACCAAGACACAGCTATTTTCATTAGTACAAAACACACCCTCGTCCGTTACTTTGTATTTGGAAGAAATTCGATTACATCAGGAAAAATGAAGAATCGTCGAGAGTAGTGAGTTGTACCAAAAGGGGTACGTTTCGAAATCTGGGAGCACGATTGTGTTCCACTTTGTTGCACGCAGGTGAAGACGGGCACAACGATATTTCTAGTACTAGAAGTGAATTTCGGAACGTACTCCAAGTAGAAAAACGGACGACGTCAAGAACTAAGGTAGATACGATAATAAAATCGAAATGGGAAAGAAAAAGGAAAAGGAGAAATATAAAAACTACATGAGAGGGTAGTAGTTGCGAGGGATCAAACTTAGTATTATAAAAATATACTTCAAGGAATCACAGATCCATTATGTACAATAGGGTGACACGCTTTGCCATTACGAGTGACATGAAGATTCTAATCGGAAGAATCAGTCGTCGTAGAGGCGACCTGAGGCAATGGCGTCGACCTATTACGATAGCCTCTTCGTGCTACGTCGACCTTTTTTCTAAAACGCTCGAGATTTTTCAATTTTTGCTCGAGGTCCGAGCTATCACCGCCATTGTGATTCTTTTGAGCCGCTCCGCTATGTTTCTCAAGGGTCGACATACCGGATGTGATTCCACTGTCAGGCGTGGGAGGAACTTTACATGATTTACGAATCGGCGTCGACGGCCCCTCGGCTTCCACCTTCCCCAAGTCAGTGCCATTACTGTACTCCTTCCATGCAACTCTCTGGTCTTCCAGACGTATATTATCCGCGATGATAACACGTTTATTTTTGCTTTTGCTACTCTCACTGTGTCGGTTGTTAATTTTCAATTTTCTTTGCTTCCGACGATGAGCTTTGGTGGAGCTGTCCGAATCTGTTTTACAACGTCTTCGTTTAGCTGAACTAATATTCTCCTCGCTGCTGCTATTACTGCTGGTGTTGCTGTTACTGTTGCTGGTGCAGTTGCTGTTGCTGGTACGGCTCGAACGTCTTGTATCACTGTCTACTGGAGTAGCTGCATAACGTGATCGACGTGATACTACACCAGAACTGGTGCTAGGTTGGGTAGTATCTAGGAGTTGTTCGTCACTGTCAGAATCGCTACTCTTGGACACCGTGCACTTTCTACGGGCTCTACTACGACGCCCAGAGAGCCGACCGTGTTTCCTTTTTACACCCTTCAATTTGGTCTTTGACTTTGATTTAGATTTCACTTTCACCTCGTCTATCTCGCTACCGGAACCTGACGCTGAACAATCCGGAGCTGTGTTCGTAGAAGCGTTCAATGTAGCACCACCTTCCATTGCTGCTAATCTCATCAATTTTTCTCTGCGATTCGCTATTAGACGCGTAATTCTGTTCGGAGATTCTGATTGTCTTTCTGGAGCTACTCCGCCTCCTGACGAACCACGTGAACTCACTGCTGAGCCCAGGATACTAAGCATTAATTGCCGATCGGAAGCTCTTGAATCTGTAAAGTATACAAGTTTATTATTTCTGTTCCTTTATGGTCTAAACTATTTTTTCTCATGGCTTCTCCGTGGTTTAATACATACCATCGGAATCTGTTGCACTGTAAGCACGACCTGATGTCGGATTGTTCTCGGAATCACTAGGAGTTTGCGGGGCGGTTGGCATATCCTCCGAGCTCCAACCTTCAATTTCACGTTGCACAAGAGAATCGAAGAAAGCCATCATCCGAGGATCTTCCCGGGTTGATTGCTGACTGTAATCATGGGTCATGAATTGGCCACTATGTAACACCAGGTCGATGTATTCATCGTGAGTGAAGACTCTGCGTTGTTTCTCTTGTTTTCCAGCATCTCTCTGTAGAATATTAATAACAGAATTACAAGATTATATTTTATATCAAACAATTGGTAATAGTATTCCTACTTACTTTTAAACCACCCAAGCTACTATTTCCTAGTGGAAATGGACTCCAAATCTTAATAATTTTTTCAACGCCTGAGGAAGCCAGGATGCAGCTTGCTTTATTATACCGCACTTGATTCACTATTGATCTGTGTCCACGTAAAATCATATGGGCCGAACCTACCCACTTTGTTTCCTCGCCAGGTATTTTCCACATGTAGAGGTTGAAATCATCCGAACCTAAATAAAGGGACATCTATAAAAAATTCTTTCAGGTGTTACAGATTATGAATTAGTCTTACCTGAAAGAACATATTCGTCGTCTTCTCCTGCAAAGTAGCATGATTTCATAGTACAACTGTTATAATAGCCAGGATGATCAAATTGACATAAATGGGTAGGGGAATCAATTGCATAGAGTACTGGTGGCAATCTTCTTCGCAGTGCTAACAACCTGTTGCCTGCAGCATTGAATCTGACATTCATACAACTCTGAGATGGACCTTCTGATCCATATCTTAAAACAGGTCTGCAGACAGATCATAATATTGAAATCCATGCAATTACCCATTTTATTTTCATGTAAAATACTTACTCTAAGGGCTTTCGTACATCCCACATGCTGACACCTTCGTTTGCATTGGCAGTGGCAAGCATTTTAGGCTCCACAGGGTTGAACATGACAGAGTGGAAAGCAGTCTTGTACTGTGCAAGACAGAATGTCTCTGTAGAACTAGAATCTCTAATATCATAGATCAGCACCCTTCCATCATCGCAGGCACTCGAAAATACATTATCATTGTGCGGATGGATTGAAAGACCATAGACTGGCTTCTCGTGTAAGAAATAATTCAAGGGGTCTCCCCTACAAAAGAAAAACACCCCGATAAGGAATTATCAAAGTATAAAGAACATCTTTCAGATATATAAATTGTTTACTCAAGAAATCTGAAGAAATAAATATTTCCTTACGTTTTAAGATCATGTACAATAACCTGGTCATCATTTCCAGCAGAAAATATTTTGCTCTTACTTCTGTCATACCCGAGACAGAATATATTGCTAACATGTTGAGCTTTCATGACCATAGGTTTGCCCATACCCTGTATCGCCTGTTCCACTTTCCACAATAAGACTCTCCTGTCATCACCACCTGTCAACAAAAATAAATATAAAAATATGTACCAAAAATATGTACTCTAAATAAAATCACTGAAATGCTCTACACAAGAAAAATAATTTCTTTAATCTACCACAATCCCATAAACCAATTACCCCTACCTCACTAAGCACAATTATTATTAATGAAAATCCACAATAATAAAATCTAAATATACATAAAAATTCTTACCAGAGGCAAGAAGATCCCCTTGCTGAGAAAACTCAATAGCATTGACACATCCATAATGAGACAGTAGATCCTTTCGGAATAAATTTTCAGACCTGTCAAGTCTCGCACAAACAAGCCGTTTACAGTGATCAGTCCTATCGTCAATCTGCCTCCGAATAACATAAGAGATCGGATTGGAAGCCGAAGTCCGTGCCATTTCTCCAATTTTATTACGATCCTTCCAATAGCTTCCGACGCACTTCCACCTCGTCTTCACCTTTCCTCCCGTTCTTCCATCTACTATTACAAAACACACCGCCACTCGTCCCTTTGACTGGCAGCTTTCAAGAGGCAGCGGCCTATTCCAAACTGAGTATCGTATCAATAAACCCAGAATATCAACCACCGTTGTCAGACACGAAATACTAACTTCGGTCTCTCTCTGGCTACCTTCTCCTGTTCTCCTGTTGCTGACAGATTACTCTGGATTTTCCGATCGCGTTGCAGTACGATTTCACGGAAACGAGTGCTGCACGCGTATCATCTATCGCGCAAGAAGAGCGCTCCGTAAGACAAACTCAAACTATCAGAGAGAGAGAAGACCTAATCCACCTTCACGATCAGCTGATCGGCTCCTCGCCCTTAGAAACAATCACTTTGCGAGAAGAAGCTACAGCAAGACGAAACCCTCCGGGTGTCACCTCGCCGTTTTCAAACACGCTGGACACCTTATCATCTTCCTGAGCAACTCGCATTTGGACCTGGACGACTCTCTCATTCAAGGAACTTCTATCGCGGCACAACACACGTACTCTTCTCTCTCTTTTTCACCTTTGTAGTTATTCTCTTCTTGTCCAACGTGGACGCGGGCTTCTATTTCAACTAAACTACGGATATGGATGACAGCGCTGCTAAACGATTTACTCATGTACTACTTACTGGGCCACCCGGTGAGTTTTGTATACTTCATTTCGCTTTCAAAATGCATATTAAAACACGTTTCCATTTATTCATGTGCTGTTTCAGGAATAGGAAAGACCACAGTTTGTAAAAAACTGGCAACTATTCTGGGAAATTGCACCAATAAATTCGATGGATTTTATACTGAGGAGTTGAGAGGATCTGCTGGAAGTCGTATTGGTTTCGACGTGATAAGGGTGACAGATCCTGGAGCGAGGACCGCCCTGGCACGTTCTATGTTAGTTATCATTGTTTATTAATTAGGTAATAAGAAGAAGGGTGCATTTAATTTATTGCTATTAACAATAGGAACGTTGTGGAACACCCCGACAGATACAAACATCGTGTAGGCAATTACTGCGTTTTCATTGACGACTTTGAAAAAGTTGCTTTGCCAGTCTTCCAAGTCAAGACAGTATGTATATTGTATGAATTCCTTTTATATAAGTTTTATGAATTGCGCATTCAGTTTATCTGATTGTACAGGACGTATTGTTGATTGACGAGATTGGGAAAATGGAAATGTTCAGTGATAGATTCAAGAATGAGGTGAGTAATGCGTTCTTTGAAAAGAACAATAAGAAACCATTTGTGGTAGCAACTATTCCACAGAACAAAGGACGTTTTCCATCCTTACTGGAAAAGTTGCGAACTTTTAATGCCTGTAAAATTATTAACGTGAATTATCAAAACCGTGATAAATTACCAGAGGAAATTGCAAAAATTATTTCAAAAGTATTGGCGGAGTAACTGAACTATGATACCAAAAGAATATTTTACTGTTGACAAACAGCATGAAACGAGATCTGCTAATACATTATAAACATCATTTATTATTAACAAAAAAAAAACAAAATGTTAGATCGACGCAACCCCGCTGATCACAATAGATTTGTAGAAAAGTAGCCACAAATAACGTGGCAAATAGTGATCGACGAGGCCGTTGCTTGTACTACATACTCATGCTAATTCGCATTATGTATTAGGTTTGTATATTATAATCATTGTTCCGTAATCGAACCAGCATCATTCATTAAAGGACATATTGGGACACATCAAAGCACGAGGTTTTTTAAATCCTTGAGTAAATCTTCATTATTTAGGAGTAAAATTTTGATATCCTGTTCAATTTTTGAAATCGTTTTTACAATCTTTCGCTCCGTTTACCTCATTAACATCTTTGTGCATTAACAGTGGTATCCTTAATGAGCAACGTGGTTCTTTCGAGGGTACAAAATAGAAATGACTTGTTCCGTCTTCGATAAAATCAAAATCATAGTAAGATCTGCCTCGAATGTTAATGTCACTCTTATTCATCGTATTATGGATCCATTGCTATTCTATATGGATCGAATCATAGCCTATAATTAAATTGAAGGTCATACAGTGAGTAAGACCCTATTTTCAATTTCGTACCCATCGATGATTATACATTCATCGTATGTATTATGATACAGTAAACTTTTTTGTTCCTACTATGATACGGTAATTATTGTTGTGGAGAAGTATAAGCACACCTTACCTTCTCCGCGTCAGTATCAAATATATTACGCACACTTTGATTGGGCTACTTGTATTCAATTATTATTATTCATTTATTTATCAATAATATTCCTAGTATGCTCCACTAGCAAATGAAGTTTAGTAGAGAATTGGCGTACGCCATTGGCTTTACGTTCGGATGTGGCTGAAACAAGAGGAATATCATATAAATCTTGTACCAAAAGAACACATTTTTTTTAAATTTCTTAATTATTCTTACCACTGCAACATAGGACGTGAAGTTAGGTTTCATATCTTTGCCGTTAAGTGTGATAAAGGCACCTCGGTTACCCATGGTATCACTGAAAAAATGTATTATGGAATTAATCTATCCATATCCTATTTATTATTTAAATCAGTACACATCGAACTTGAACTAACCAATAGTTTGGAGCTGAGAACACTGTGATGCATTTTCCATCGTGGGCAACTTCATACCCATCATTTTTAACTTCATGGCTCCTGACAATGTAATCAAGACCATTGAGCAATAAGAATTTTTGTGTTACATCTGGACCAAACTGAACGCCAACACCACGTTTGCTGGGCGCTCTTCCTAGTTGCGGTTGAGGATCAGACCATAGTAATTCGCACATCAGACCATCATCGGGAGGCTGCCTGTTTCTGTTGATCTCGCGAATCTCTTGCAACGTCACATCGTCCCTTGAGAATAATCCGCCGTGCATCACCTGAGTGAACATCGTGAAACTCGTAAATTAGGAAACGAAAACTGCTAGGAGGAAAGGTTTGGCTATTAATAGTTTCACCGATGTTCAAGTATTAGGTACCTATGAAAACTTACAAGTACTCTATTATTGAGACAGTGAGCCAACGGTAGCCAATTGTACACTTCCGTAAATAGTTCAGCCATTTGAGCGGTGTATTTTGCTTTCACCTCGCCGTCGAATCCATACATTTGATTCATGGTTGCCGATTCGTGATTACCTGGTATTATAAGAGGATTGTTATGTAATGTGGAAGATAACAATATGCATTTATGGCAATCTTACCTCTCGACATGAAGAAATGATTTGGATAGAGAAGTTTGAAACCAAATAGAGTGAATATGCACTCTACAGAGAACGAACCTCTGTCAACGAAATCCCCATTAAATAACTGATGATATTTATTAAGGAACGTATTATTTATTATTTAATGCTGTTTCATGATAAAGATTTGAAGTTGGCACTATTAAGTAGGGTTATTATGTTTTTTTCATTGATAAAGGATACATAAGGATTAGTCTCCGATGGTAATCCATTCAATTCGAATACATTAAGAAGGTCATAGTATTGGCCATGTATGTCACCACAAATAGTAAATTTACTATTATCGGGAATGACTATATCTACTAAGCTTGGTTGTGCCATGAACCATGCCTTGACATCTAGGAGAATCTTGTAGGCATACTTGCGATGCAACTTGTTCTGGTTTCTGTACCATTCTATTAAATCTTGCATAAATTTTAGGGTGACTTTACCATCCTCAAGCTTTGGTCCAGTATATTCGTCCTCGATAGCTAAACAATAAATTAGTTATATATTCTCTGTCTGCACCTATCATTCGACGAAAAGAAGAGATAGTGCAAGTACTAACCCATGGCATCTAGATTAATTGAATCAGCTATATTTTTCTTATTCTCCTCCACTGAAATAGCTTTCTCAAATGCTAATTTCTTTACTATCTTACTGCATTCACTGTATTTGGCCTTCGCATCTTTGTCATTCGGCCTAGCCTTAGTTACTGTGTCAAAATCTTTAAGAGCTAGTTTAAACTTGCCAAGGGACATGTAAGCTGCTGCTCTACGGTAATATCCCTTCACATAGTTTCTGTCCAGTTCTATTGCTCTAGATGCATCCGTCAGTGCATATCCAAAGCATTCTGTCTTCAGGTAAGCGAAACTCCTATTTCCATAATATACAGCTACTGAGTTATTTAGTTCAATGGCTTTGGTATACAACTCAATAGCCTTGTTGTAGTCTTGATCTGATAAAAGAATAAATATTCCAAATTAAGTACATACATAAAGTCAGAAAGATATATATTCTGTATAATAACTGGTTGTAACAGAAAATTAGAATGAAGCATAAATTAATATGTATAATGATAATAATGTATGCAAATAATTTCTACTAAGCCAAAAAAACATATTCTTCTATGAGAATAAATAATGAAAAATTCCTTGATTGAATTCTATGCTAATTGTGAATCTATAGAATGTCCAAGTACCACTGTCATTCAAATAACATGCACCCATCACAGATAAAAATAATCAAAGCTAAATAATACAGGTACTCGAAGCAATGATCCATGCATTTCCGCATCACTGTTTTCCTTTCCAAATTAACATAAGACACCTAGATTCTCGGATCTGAAGAAAGTTTGGTTAGCTTGGGATGCACGTGACCCTATCACTTATGTTAATCGATGCTAAGAGCAACAGAAGTCTGTTCACATAACGAAGGAATATTGTGAAAGCAAATCGATGAATATTTTAATTTCATAGATAGACCCACTTTTGAAGTATTCGTTCGCTTCTTCTTTAAATTTTTCCGCCCTGGCAGCATCTTCGGGGGAGGGTACTCCGGTGATTTCAGCGTTTGCACTCATCCCGCGTTACTTGTCAACTAGAATTAACAGCTCGTCAGGACACAACACAAATGATGCCGGAAGGCAGACAATAAACAATGCATTAAAGAAAGGGCCTATGGTTTCCTATAAGTGCTGATTTTTGCGACCTGCTCAACGTCGTGAAATCGTAACGTAACGCTTACTACCCGTATAAGTGATTTTTCGATGTATCGAGCATGGAGCACATCGAGCAGAGTACACTCTGCTCCAAAAATTTATCACATGGGGATACCTTGTGGCGCGCATAGCGCGCTATTACAAACACTTACGTGACAGATGGCTCGATGATGTTTGATAGTAGGATTACTTTAAAAAAGGTTAGTATCCGTGAACTGTTCAAAAATGAATTTATTTGAAAAATGACTTAAATTATGATATACATTTTTCACTGATACTTTTACATACTCTGGGAACAAGAGTATGGTTAACAGTCCCAATGCATTCTTGATTTATGACATTTGTAATTTCAGAAATAACGCTTTTAAATATCTTGCTTCGTATGTTACTGTCTGTTTACCTTGAGGTATTGTGGGAACTTCTTGAATATCAAAGGGTTGTTCTACAACAGTCTGAACGTCCCTTCCATAAACTATAACAAACAATCAAAATATAAGAGGAGTATTATGAAGTACATACAATTATGCATAGGGTGATAATAGAATTTAATACCTTCACAGTGCTCTAAAAATTGTACGCATTCCTGTAGGGTAGAGTCCTTAAGTACCACTAACTGTTTAGCCAATTGCTCAAGAAGAGATAGGAAACATCTTTTTGCATAAAACCATGTATCAGTGCCTAATTTCTTATTGTATGGCTCCAAACTCTTCATTACTCGTGATATTCCAAACTCATAGTTGCCTTTTGAACAATAGAGAGTTCCTATGACTAGATTCACGATGCACAAATGGAAAAGCTTTTTATCCTGCTCTTCAAATGATATAGTTTCTTCTTCTTTTTCTATCTTTTTCATTAGTTCTTCGGCTTCAGCATTTTGGGATGTCATAATATAACTAACACACAAATTTGCTAATACAATTGCACTTACATCCAGTATCTATGTTATAAAAAAATAATAGTTTTAAAGAATAAGCATTGGTATTCTACAATCTGATATATCCTTCAGCAGATACTATATTTTACTTACATTATCATACTTCTTTTTCACTATTGGTTCATAGAATCCTGTAGCTTCTTTAAACTTATTCTCTTGCATGAATAAGGTATGTGCTACATTAAGCTTCCAAACATCATGTTCGTTACAAAATTCTACACTCTTATGGAAAATCTTTTCAACTTGTACATAATTTCCTAATTCCCAGTATATTTTTGCCTGGGCCATTAAAATAGGAACGTACCTTTCCAAAGCTTCTTCATAATCATTTACTGCTCGTTTTACAGCATGATTATCATGGTTTAATCGAGCTTCCTGGACTTGCTTTGTTGCTTTGCGTAAAGTCTCAGTATGTTTATTTGCAAGATCATCAAATTTTCGATATGCTTCCTCTGGAGAAGTTTGCTGTGTTATCAAAGCGTCCAGAAAATCATATAAATACTGAAAATCAAATAATATACTTGAATTAAGGAATATTTTTTTATGTATATCAGTTAATATGACTAGTGGCATCTGTTCAGGCACCTTCGTACCCACAGAGTACGGCCCTGACTTTACGGCGGTATCATTGGCAACCCTAACCCTACTTTGCTTGTAATGTTTTCATCGATTAAAGTTGTATCTGCAGTTTGGTTATTAATAGAACTACATATTGTAGTATAGTTTTCATAACCAAAAATACAATAAATAATTGAGAAGAGATGACAAGTTGTCAGCTAAATCAAATATTTCGGGGCGAGATTGCTGCCGTTCAAAACTATGGCGCATTTGTGAGAATTCCTGGATGTTCACAACAGGGTCTAGTTCATAGATCACAGGTATAGAAAGATAAAAAGTTAATTTTGTTTGTGATGTAAAGTTGATCATATGTTATAGTTATTAATTAATAATCTTATTGATAAATATCAGATTAGTACATCCCATGTTGACGATGTAGCAGATGTTTTACAACGAGGAGATCGAGTTTGGTGTAAAATAATTTCATTGGGAGATGATGGTAAAATCGGTCTTTCCATGAAACATGTAAACCAAGGCAATGGTTCTGATCTAGACCCCAATGGTGTTCAGCTTCAAAAAGATGAACAAAGAAGGAAAACTATAGTACCTAACAAACGCAAAGTTATAGAGCTACAAGCAGTTTTAAATACCACCTGTTCTAAGTGTGGTACTCCTGGACATTTGTCTAATGATTGCTTCATGACTCCTGATGGAAAGAAATATGAATTGCTACCAGAAATTGAAGAGGAAAGTATTCCGCAAAAACCAACAGATACTCAGCCAGAAAAGATACCAAAAAAACACAAATCCAAAAAATCAAAAAAGAGAAAGAAGTCAAAAAAATCAAAGCACAAAGGAGATTCAAGTAATGAGGACTCTGAATCAGAGGATGAAGAAAGTAAGAAAAAGCGGAAGAAGAAGAGAGCAAAGGAACAAAAGCGCAAAAAGAGAAAGCATAGCACCAGTTCCTCAGATGAAGATTCAGGAAGTGGTACCAGTACACGTAACACAAAAAGTCAAGCAAAGTCACACAGAAGGCAACAAAAAACATTAGAAAAAGTATGAATAATTTTAAACATTCCAACTGAGGTGCTGATTATTGTATTTTTTTGCTTATTGAAAACTTAGTTGACTACAATCAGTTTATTTTGATACACTTGATATGAACTGTGCGATCAATACTGTCTCGTACCACACTTAAATTGATAAAATAAAAACAGCACTACATACTAACAAATTGTAACAATAATCCACTTACCGGCGTCAAATATTTATACGTCAAATGCACATTCTCAGCGAGAACGTCTGCAGCCAAATCGTAATATTGATACTTGCAATATAAAAGTAACAAATTTGCAAATGTCTCCGGTGGAAACGGATTCTGTTGCAAAAGAAATTGAAATTTCTCAAATCCTTCACTTGGCGTTGTATCCATGTTTATCAGAGCTTGATTATGCAAGGTAACAGCATCTAGTTCCTCCTCGGAACGTGGTGGCATATCGGTCAGTGCTTCTCTAGCGGCTTCATCTAAAATACATAAAAAATAAGAATATTATTTTGCCGATAATGTATCCATAAACAAATCGTACAATTTTTTAATTGGTACTCTATGGCTGCTTTTAAATTAAATGCCTCCGTCAACGCAGTCTCGTGTAATGTCAAAGTATTGCCAACACTTCTCACTTCAATTCCTTCTGTAGTCATACCAACACTTAGTTCAGGATGTTCTCTTATTCCCTGCTCAATAATATCCGCTAAAATAATAAGCTTCTATTAAACACCATTTGTTCTCTGCAATAATATTAATAAGAATACCAGGTGAGTAATACCAATATGTTTTAGAGACAGTGCATATTCTTTGAGTTTAAAATAGCAGAGAGCAACATTATAAGACAAATGTGGTCTGAAGCCAACAATTTGTAATGCTGTAGAAAATTTCTTGAGTGCTTGTTCGTATTGTTCTTCCTGTAAGCAATAGAATTTACTGCAATCTATATAGATTCCAACTATTCGAATTTTGTATAAAATTTTGAATTACCTTGTATAATAGACATCCTAAGTTAACATCAGTATCAACATCCTCAGGAGGACATTGGTCGACTAGACTTTTTGCAGCCACAATATCTTCTTGACCATATTTTATAGCAGCCTGAAGCTTCCTTACTTTAATTTCCAAATTATGTTGGTCAATAATACTAGAGCAAACTGTCCATGCTTCCTGATACATGCATGCTTGATGTAATGATTGTGCATAGTAAAGCTTATATAAATTTTCTTCTGGGTAAAGTTGTACAAGTTTCTCATAAGCACCTGCAGCTGCGACAAAATCTTGAGTGTAGAAATAGCAGTGGGCCAGAAGAGCAAGACATGGTCTTGACTATAAAATAATTAAAGGAAATAAGTAAATTGTCCAATTAATATTAACTGTGCTAATCCTTAAGAAAACATACATCAGGATGACCTTCAAGTAAGTTTGTCAAAACATGAATAGTTTCCATGTATCTTTGCTCCTTTATCTGTAAAATGTTCATAAAAGTTAAGTTTTGCAGCATTTTATATTTAATTACTAATTCCTTATTCATTATACATATAGATTTAAATCGATGTTTTCTTTATGAAACCCTTGCACGTTCAACAGTCTTTTAAATTTATTTTTATTTTTTATTATTCAAATTTGGTCGGTGGTTCCCAATTGTTAAAAAACTTAAAACATCAAGACTTGTAACGTCTCAAAGACAAAATTACCACAGCACAAATATTTGAACATGATAGAAATTAGTGAGGATAAATATTTACACAGTTTAAAGTAAAACTCAGAAATATGGAGTACGTGCCTATCAGAAAAAAAAAAGATTATTCCCGATAATGATTCTTTGCCGAAGGCGAAGTAAATTATAATTATTATTGATTATCCCGTAATAAATAATTAACGATTGATTTAGACTGTAAAAAATGTATTGTACACTTATATCTATTACAGATATATCTATTATATTTTAATCGCGTAGCCGTACCATGCCATAAATTGTTTTAGTATATTCGCCATCTTTTATTTGCACGTTCTGGATAAAATTGCTCATCCTACTTGATTCTTGATAAGTAGATATAACAATGTTTTTCTAAATTTAATTGCACAATTTACTGTCTTCACCGCTAAATAACAATACTTGACATTTAACACGTGCAATCCAGTGTTTTGACAGGACTCATATACCATCGTCATGACAACAACTTCATATACATGCTTCCATATTTTTGAATGAAAATAATATTGACAATAATATTTCACAGTACTATTTAGTTCACATATTCCAATTAGGTTTACTGACGTTCCACACTTTGGTATTGTCAAATAAGATATGCATTTGAGCTTAATAATTATATAAATCGTTTTTAATCCATTCATGTGTTACCGGCGAGGCGCACGTAAACTTCTATTTGCGTTTGCCAAATCAAAGATATGAAAAAAATGTGCAGCCAGACGTACGTTAAACCTCATTTACAATTCAAAATAAACATACATCATTTCGATCTATTAAGAGAATACGTACAAATAGCGAATTATGGGAAGATTCAATTCATTTAAAAATAAATTTCAAGGTGTGATGGCAATTTGAATGTCCTATTAAAGTATAACAAATAATCGTAAGAAATCATATCGCCACAATGAATAATTTCAATAGCAAGAATGAAATTTGCAAATAAATATTTGATGTCTATCGCCGTATGACAAGCGTGTGGCTTATCTTGTCGTCCATACTATAGCGCCATCTGTACCAAGGTATTTGCGAGAAATAAAGTGGTAAATATGCCATACGGGCTAGGAAGCAATATTACAAGTGGCTGGCCATGCAGTGCCATTCACGAATTTCCAACGAATTCGAAGTATAATCGGAAACATAATAGACGGACGTACAGCAATCTTAATATTGATTGGAGTAAATGAACAGCTGGTGGTTCGTTGTTCATAAGCGAGGAATATCTAGGTGGCACAGTATATACAACGTCGATAGCGTAGCGTGGCGTAGCGGAGTGCGTATGTGACTTTGCTCAGCGAAGAAATGTCGTCCGCACTTGTCGCGGCGAAATAAACGGCGAAACATGTCCGCTCCGGTGGTCAGTCGTGCGCAGACAGCCAGCAGTGCTGTACCAGCGGGAATTGTCGGATGTGTTGTTTGTAAGAGGAGCGACAAGTTGTTACGGTGTTCGCGGTGTAAGATCGCAGTATATTGCACTAAGGAACATCAGAGGTTGGATTGGAAACGTCATAAAGCATTTTGCCAGAAACACCCACCACATTTAAGTGTCACGGTCGAACCTAGTTACGAAACGACTCCTGGTTCTGATAACTTCCTGGAGAACACGGTGGACAGGTCGAGCTTTGATGCTATTTCGAATTTACGTGGAATACTCTCAACAAATTCGCAACTTTTGGCTAGTTCGGAAACCTCTCAGAAGGATTCTGTCAACGGTAGGTATCGAATCCTGATTGTTGCGATTTATGGAAGAAATTGTTTATTTGCTTTTTTCTGTTGCTGTTTTTCATGGGATTAGTTTACTAAAGGATAATTTCTTTATTGTTTTGTCTCTGCAGATAGTTACCTCAAAGGAAATTCATCAATGAGTGGAGAATTTTTACGGAATTACGAATATACTGAAAAAAGTGTTGATGAAAACAGAAGACATCCTCGTGGAGCACGTGCAGACGGTTGGACGTCACCTATAACCTACGAGGGTAGCTCTGAAGATACCATTCTTGGCGCTAGAGCCGAATCCCTTAATCCTGCTCTGGAAACCTCAGCGATTTTGAGCACTGCTCAACACTCTGCATTAGAAATGCCGACACATCATCATAATGGCATTAACAACTTCCCGGAGATACAGCTCAACCGAGAAGAAGATTTTTTACCACCATTTCTGCACAGAAATAGAAATAATTTGGACGAGCGCATTATAGATCAGATCTGTCGAAATGTGATAACGGACATGGACCAATATGGAGTATGTGTAGTGGACACTTTTCTTGGTGCTGAAAAGGGCATGGCTGTGTTAAATGAAGTTTTGAACATGTATAGTGCTGGATTATTTAAGGATGGACAATTAGTTTCTAACAAAGCTGGTGCCAGTGATTTGAAGACCATTCGTGGAGATCAAATTACTTGGCTGGATGGCAAGGAAAAACAGTGCCAGAACATTGGAATGTTAATATCTCAAGTAGATGCCATTATTATGCGAGCGAACAAAATGTATAATAATGGAAGAATTGGAAATTACACAATCAATGGAAGAACCAAGGTGAGTACTCATCATCCATACACAGAGTATATTGATAATTAGAACTTGCTATTTTCATTCTCTAAAGTCTCTTTGCTGAGCAGTGTAATTATCTTGAAGACAATGCAAAGATTATGATGTATTAATAACATGACTATATTTTATTATGCATAATGTCTCCAGTGTATCATATATGTCATAATCAAGGAACTATATTAAACCCACCAAAGTTTAATATTAAAACCGATAGACATCTTAAAATAATTTGTATTCATTTAGTTGCTGACTAGCTTCTATTAAAAGAAATGGTCAAAGAAAGAAAATAAGCTGACCACACTAATATTATATACCAAATCAATTAACCAAAATGATGATTACTATTGGACTGGGAATCACGACTGTAACGTTCAACCACTGAGGAGATACTAGTAAAGGGGACCAGCCTTATGGGACTTCGTGCCTGACGTCTAATTGGCACAGTAGGTTTGGGAGATATGCTGGAACTAGTACAGACGTTCGGGAGGGGATTGAAATGCCATACAGTTTGTTTCAGGCACAGAATACACAAGAGCTGGTCCTCTTTGCCAATATCTCCTCCGTATTTCAGTTGTCTGCGACCGACATTGATTTTTCACGTTCAAATCCATGCCTACCGTCGATTAAATTCCAGACTAAGTAGTTAAAACTCTATGCGAAAATGTATAATGGTTTCTAGTAGCAGAATCATGTATTTATGACCTGATCTTTCTCTATTGTGCAACAATAGTAAATATGAGCATTCAAGGATCTTAAGAAAGGTCATACCCGTTAAGATATACTCAACGATGCAAAAGTAAAACCATGATTTAAGTAGGGCTCTCTTCAAACGACAATCCGTCAAAAATTATTAATATCACTTTTTTCAAAATGAATGTCTCGCCAATGAGGCGAATGGTAAAGTTGCGAAGTGCAGCCAGTCACGTAGGCCACAGCCGCCCCACTACAGGACGAACGAGGAGCCACCCACGTGTAAGTACGGGTGAGCATCGCTAGCAGTGTTACACTTCGTTAGTCAAAGGCGAGACGTACGCAGGCGCTTCGTGCTATAAACCGAACTAGGCAAATACACCTTGCTTTAACCTTCCTAGAGGTGAAATAAGGAGCCAACGTATCTTCCAATCCGACTCGCTGCAGACGGAACAGAAGTTTAACGTACAATGTGCAGCATTCATTGTCACAACGCACAGGATAGGTATAGAATACAACGAAAGTCATTGTATAGAATATTGCACAATGATTCCCTTTTTACTGAACAACTTGTGAGAGACATCCCCGTTGGCAATGATTATATCGACACAATTAATATTATAATGTGTGACACACTTGATGATCCTTTTCTAATGAAAATATTCACATCCACTTAGTGACGGAGACTGGTTTGATCCGTTGTCTCCTGTTCGAGATATTACATAAGGCTGATCAGAAGATAGTTTTACTGACAGCAAGGAATATTAACATGAGGTGCGACAGCGTATAGTTTTCTACTGTAATACAAATGCGTGACTGGAATATTCACAGTTCTTATCCTCTTTTTACCTGATGGAAGGTATGATAGTAAGAGAGGGGAAGGAAGGAAAAAAGAAGAATGCAGTCGGTCTGTCAGTTGTCTCCACTTTTATATCTTATTCAAGTGTTTAAACATGTTCTTGCTCTTTGGAATATTTATACCACACGTTACTTTTCCTATAAACAATCAGCAATGTCATTATTTGGCTTACCATTGGTTATTATTGATTTTAGACAAGATTCGAATCTGTGACAATCCAAGACATAGCCTTCGTCCATTCCTCGCTGGGATCACGTAATATCTTAAGCATCTTATTGGTTTACAACGGTCTTCTTTTCATTGTGCGAATCTTCTACGTACGTCAGGTTCTAAACTTAGATTCAACAACCTTGAGAATCCCAGATGAAACCTTAGTATTGAACATAACGTGTTTTCACGAGCCCAAACATTCTGCCCGGTAATTCCTCCAGTACAGCCTAAACAAAGGGGAAGCATTAAAGAATTCTATTCTTCAGTCTCTCATTCAGAGCATCAGAGTTGAAAAAAAGAATGCTTAGAGGCGACGCGGATGACATTGCTAAACAATTTTTGAAGAGAAGCTGCGAATCGAGGGCGTTACGGTCACTTCACTCGTCTAGAGGCGTGACTCGTGAAAATAAGGTACGAAGGATTCTATAATTTTGCACTAAAGCCACAAGACAGCTTATACAATTCTTTTCCTTGTTGGTTTGTAGTAATGTTTTTTTTCCTCATAGCATCACGTCCCAGTCGTATTATGTTTAGAAATATAGTGGCCCGCAATCGCAATCGCTACGATTAACGTATACTCGCATACATACGCAGTTATCGGATATACCCGACACTATTGGCAAATTAAATTTTTCAAATCGTGCCGTATGCCACGTAAGTTTTTATCAAAAGACGATATACAGTTTCGCCACGGTATTGTTAGAACTGTGTTATCAGAGAGAGGGTTAGGACACCAAGAAAATGATACTGATCAGAAGACTGAATGAAGAGACCTTTAATGAAGAAACGTTAAAAAAAGAATATTCTAAGCGTGGATTGAACAAATAGTCTGTGCACACATGCTGGTGCCACGAAGGCACGTAGGCATTTTCATACTAGCTCCTCCTATTTCACCCCTCCTTATCTTCTTCTACACTTACATCTGTGGTCCCTCCCCTCAATTTCTTCTCTTCGTCAGGCTCTCTAGAAAGCCTTGTGAACGTTTCCTCAAATGATCTTCCGATGTGGGTTCGTGCTTCAAGGCACGTGCCACATCGAACCCAACGCATCCATACATTTTTCCTCTTAAAGCGGCCTTATACAAAACCCTATTGCTCTTGGGTTATAAAGCCGTTAATGTAAAAGAAATGGTAATCTGACAATGACAAAACAAAAATATGAATTTCTTTATGACTACGGATTAATTAATATCTATATTTAATAGCACCAAAACGTAGATTCCGCACTCAATGACCGCGTGAAAATAGTCTCGAGTAATTGAGAATTTTGAAATATTTTCAGACACAGGCAGATAGATATCGTTACTGATAAAAGTCAACATACCATGCGTAATCATCTCATTATATTTTGCAAAACATTGCTCATTGAGCCTTAGATCCATAAAGAATTATTATAAGCCATGACAAATAGATTGACTTAATTAATGAATTACCAGACAAATTAGAAGAGCACTTTTGTGCGTATGCCTATTTGCATTAATAATTATTACATTGGTCGCTCTGGCTTGCGCTTTAATTTTAACGAACTTTAATGTAGTATCAAGGTGAAGCTGATAATTGGATCAAGGTTCTAAAAGGGCCTGCATACAAGGAAGCCCTTGGGTCATATAGGCACGTGGTTATTATTCCTAATGTATGTATGTAGACCGTTCTGTCTCACCAGAGTACAATGATCCATGATGAGTTTCTAGCTAAATAACTGAGAGGTGACTTCAACAGGGATTTACAGCATGCCATTAACCCGTTAGTATTTACATAAGGACAATGAGCTCTATAGCAGTAGCCGTAATGCTCACGTGGGTAACCACGATTTCTTCAACCGGACTCTTACTCCAAATCGTACTGGTGGACGCTATGGGGTGATTTATTGACATGAGTGTATTTTTCTTCTTTAACGCATCTTTATTTTTTTTGTAGGACTGTACTCCCATCATCCGGTTTGATTCGTGGGGCTAATTATGAATTTCCTGTCGATTTTGATACTTGAGACTAATCATGGAATCTGATGAGCAATGCAATTTTAATGTAACACTTGGATCACTTAATGAGGTTTTGTATTCTTATGTATACTCACAATTATCCTTACGCTGAGGTGATACGTGTCGATCGATTGTTCTTTGAAATTCTTGTAATGGCTCAGATGGTTGACTTTTTCCCTTAAGGGCGCTGAGAATCCAGATCCATCGCTACGTCAAGGGAACGATGGTCTACGTGATGTAGATCAGGGAGGATGATAAGTTCTTGGCTATGTATACAAGGCAGGACGTGACATATAGTTCACGTGGTGGATACATGTTTATACGTTTTGCGTCTAGGGAAGAAATAGAAGTCGCGTTGACAGTTCACAAGCAACAATACATAACAATGAACAAGTCCTTTCATTCGGCACGTAGTCACATAGGGGATTTGTTTATTTCATTCGAGGACACTGATCAGAGAAGATATAATTTAATTTTTCAAGTATACAGAGATTACTTAACATTGACTTTTCAATTGGACTTATATTTATACACGTCGAATAGAATATTGTATTTCTGTTTTATTCTGCAATTGATTATTTGCTTGGAGCTTATTTGGTTGAAACTACTTGTACTTGTTTTATGTTTAGGGGATATATTGCATAGGGGAGAATTGGGATTGTCGATAACCTGTTTTTCGCAAAATAATCTGTTGATGCTAGTCAAAATGATGAAGTACCGAACTCTAAGTTAATAATCAAACGCGAATACGTTCGTCATTCGCAGCTATGATAATAGCGATAAGATAACATTTACATTTATTCAATTAGTCGTTTGGCGAACGATCGTTTTTATTTGTATTCTTGCTCATAGAGTCTTCAGTGTGTATGATAAATTTAAATGACTTTATATCGCTCCATCAGACTTAACTCATTGTTGCGTTACTATTAGCCAACGTCGGTGTGATTCGTAGAAACGTAAAAGAAGAAAATGTCACTCTCAGTCCAAGTAAAGGGAGAGTTGAAAGTCATTTGTCTCTGTCAATTCCAAGAGAGCTCAGGCCATATTTTTAAATGCTGTACAAACCAAAGATCTTTTTCGCATAGACGCATAGCGAGACTGATGAATCATTGAAACTCGTTGATGAGTTAGAATAAAATATTTTAAATGTTCTCCGTGCTCTCCGTGTTATACCTGAGGGATCAATGGAATGCGGTTTATCATTAATCAATTGTTGATTTATCCATTGGCGATAATTACTGGCGCGACCATTATTATCGCATTTTTAATGCTAAATCGATTCAGATTAAACTGCTGGTGTTGCGCGTCTGTCGAATTTTAATCAGACTATTAGTGACGTCGTAGTCACTTCAATTTCTTGGAGAGACATTGCCACATCTGATACTATTTGTTCTCGTTGAATTTTGTCCTTAGTTCTTTTCCTGTTACGACAGCCTGGTATATTCTCGTCAGACGCATCATCGGCAATGTCAATGTTTTGCGTTGCTACGAGATGACTTTTTGCGTCGTGGCACTTCCAATAAGAAACTGACGACACCACCGACGACTTCATTTTACCGATACAATCTGTCATGCTAATTTTTGTATTTAAGCAAAGTTCTGACTGAATTTTACAAAAATTGCTCTTTTGTTTCAGGCCATGGTGGCGTGTTATCCTGGTTATGGTTCCCATTATGTGAAACACGTGGATAATCCAAATCGTGATGGGCGATGCATCACTGCTATCTATTACCTTAATAAAGACTGGGATATCAAGGTAAAGACGATACTTGAGTACGTAAGGTGAATAGTTTAGAGGTAATAATCTTTAAGGTCCAGCTTACCGTTTAAATTTATACTCGAACTTAACTAGACTCATGTTGTTTCTTTATCGTAGTAGATTTTCGAATGATTTTCATTATTATATGTTTTAGAAAAACGGTGGACTCCTCAGGATATTTCCTGAAGGCTGGCGCGATCAGGTTGCGGATATAGAACCTCTGTTCGACAGAATTCTCTTCTTCTGGTCAGATAGAAGAAATCCGCACGAGGTACAGCCAGCCTATAAAACGAGATACGCCATTACGCTTTGGTACTTTGACGCTGAGGAGAGAAATCAAGCTTGCCGAAGATATCAGAGAGAACGTAAGTGACATTGTTAAATGTAGGTTGAAGGAGAAGGTTATTTATCAAGTAATTAACACTTGACTTCGCTTTGAATACTCGTTAATTGTATCGTTAAATATGTCTGTTTCAGGAGAAATGCATAACCAACCGAAAAATTCGTGAGATATAGAGTCCGGAGGACCGCGTCGCCGTCCGATGACTGAAATTGTAACTTTAATTTATCGATTTATACATCTGTAAATAGTTGCGCACCCCCAAGAAGCAGCGGTACATAAACTTTATGTAATATTATTATGTATTAAGATATGCCTGATGATCCTACTGGAGGAATTGAATAACGATACGGATAACTGAAACGAAACTGTAGTCTTTAAGGATGTGCAATAGGTTTAAGTGACTTTTTTCTACGAGCAACGCCACACGATTATCAAATTTTCGAAAGTGCGTTCACGTGTCCAAATGCAAAACGGGACTGTCACGCGTATGCGCTCGTCTTTCCCGTGGGGCGCAAAAATCTTGAAAACGAAAGACTTTGGGTATTGAATTACGCCCTAGAAGTTTTGATGATTTTTTTTCTTACATTTTTTCTATTGCCTTCGTCGACTTAAACCTTAATAGTGTTGTGTCACTTGGTCGCGTTTACATCGCGTATGAATTTTCTTACTTCATAACGACGTTGGGAATGTGCGATTGGTATTTATTTCTTATTTAATGTCGTAACGATAAGCTGTGCATACGAATTACCTGCAATTGAAGATTCCTCTTTAGGAGAACGATTTATATATCCTGCTATCCGAGTCATATATGTATATATATTTTTTATTTTTATCGTAGTCTGTGCAACGAAGAGAACCGGATTCTTTATCGTATCGCATATATCTGTGCGAAAAAGAAGAAAAATAACTCAAATATACGGATGACTTAAGCCCTCAATAGTAATTATTAAAATAAGAAATGCCCCAATTTCCTTCCGTGTTCACTCTTAGGAAAATACTTGTACGCACTTCGTTAAAAACTTCTCTCTTTTATTTCTCTCAGTGACACTTTAAATTACAACGGGCCCGCGCGTCTCAGCGCTCTTCGTATCGTCGCTCGCACGAAGTTTCAAGCGCCACGCGTTTCGTATAATGGGAAAACTAAGAGAAGATAATTCCGACTGTGGCCAGTAGATAAAATCGATGCTTCCAGTGCAGTGAAGTAAGATCTTTGTGACGCACAGCCTGTACCTGTAACATTGTATGTATATTGCGAAGCGAGCGAAGCACTGTTTAATATTGTATGTAACTATTTATATAAAATAATAGATATAATAGAGTATATTGGTGTGTGTCCCACAAGTAGTAAGTTCGATTCGAGGCTCGATTAGTCAACGGGAGATGCAGACTGACAATGGAAGTGAAATAACAGATGAATTACTGTAGAACAAAACTTGGCATCGTAATCCAGTTTTCTCTGTCAACCGCGAATGAGACACGTTTAAGTTCTAAGGACTGCTACGAACTGATATTCCATAGAAAACAGGAATTCGAGAGGGACGAAAGAGACGGTTAGAAGAAGAAGAGTAAAAAGTGAACAACGCGAGGAAAATGTCAAATTGATGAAGGGCGCTCTTTCCTTTATACTCTCGGACACAGAAGAAACCCCGATCAATTACCCAGTATCCTTTGACAAGTGATTATTTTTAATGCTCGGATCTAAGTTAATTGAAACCTAATTGTTAACTTAATACTAAAATTGTTATACCTAAGTTATATGATTGGGAGTAATGCTCCTGAAGTATTGTCAAAGTGAAAGATTTTATTATGTGCGAAAAACAATAAATACTGTACAAAGTACGTCGTTGTGATCAACGTTCTCCTCTTCTGGGATCACGTGTCCAGGTTCATCAGGTCTGTGTCAACTGGTATCGCACAAATGTCTATATTATTCATTGCTGGTACGTAGGCCATGAAGGAGAAATTATTCTTTGGGAATGATCCTGGATTCATCACTTTACATTCCATGTGTTCTGTTGTATAAGATTCAAATTGGTCGGCCACAACTATGAGATCTGGTACTGGATATAATTGTAAGGCGTGATCGTGTTTCCAGTAAATTGGTATTACTGGGAGGTTCATTGGTGTTAAATGTGCTTGACAGATGATAGATTTAGCGTACTGAAATGTCAATAGGTACTTTTTTTTATGTGTACTTTATTCACTGTGTTTATTATCAATGTGTTGTACTTACATGTTCGTACACTTCACCTTCAGTGGGAAAAAAAAGTGTATTTCTGCACAGTCTGCTCACCATGTCCTCACGGAGAACCACAATTTCCTTTGTACAGTATTGTATTCTACAAGGATTGGTAGCTAGTATTGTGCCAGGAACAGTCTTTATGAAATCCTCCACTAGACATTTTGGCAGTGGTGCTCTAGGTAGAATTTTAGGTGCACCTAAATCATAGGGTGCTGGTACTATGATGAATTTACTTTCTTTCTTTATGTTTTCAAAGAGTTCCACTATGTTTGCTAGTCTTTTGAAACCTTCTTTCATCTTCTGTGTGCTTGTTGTATTTGGTGGGAAACTTAAAAATTGACCACATAGTACAAAAGCTATAGGAGGAAACTCTGCATAGCCGACAAGCATTATTTTAAATTTATCTAACACCTCGAGACTGTCTACCCATAATTCAGAGACAAAAACTATCATTCCATCTGGATTATTTTGTTCATGCTTTTGTAACTTCTCAGATGTTTTTAATGAAACTGGATGTGGTCCACCAAAGGTGTTGTGATCTCCAAAGGGTGCACGAGAAATATTTGAAGCTTCTGCAGGTGGAAAGCCTATATCTTTGACATATAATATATTATCGTCGTAATTCCCATTAGCTAGGACTATAGAACCATCCACGATGAGACCATCCTGGAATTTTTGTGTACAAATTAAGGAAAACAATTTTCATATTGTCTATTATGGTGATTTAAAGTATTCAATGAATTAAATAATACATAGAAAAGGATATTGCATTCTTCAAATCAATTTTTACAACTCCACTAATGTCCTCCAAGTAATATTGCCCTTCTACAAGTTGAGATAAAAGACCCATCACATATACATTAATTGTTCTTGATTCACTGAGCAGATACTCTATTGGAGTAAGCTTACATCTGCCTATGCTCGTTTCACCAAGCTTAGGAGCAAGAAACATTGGATGCTTCAATGTTCTGTGCCATAGTATATTAAATCTGTCTCGAAAAATTAGAGATTTATATGTTGCGTCAGGGTACATATTAATTCCAATTTTTTCAAGTACAAATTTTCTCCTTTCCATGTCATAGGTGACTTTTGGGATATCCAGAGCATTTATAACATTTAAAATGGTCTCTGTATGTTTTAAGCTATTCTCAGGCCTCATACACTCTATGATTGCTTTTTTTATGTGATCAAGCTCAATGCGTGGATTTTCCAGATTTTGTGATAGTATTTGTTCCACAATTTTAATAAGCCAGGATTCACGTTCATCTTCCATTTTTTCCATTTCTTTAGCTATAGAAGTACTTAGTTTACTGTGAAAAAGAAACAAAGATCGTTTCATTCTTAACATAATACTTGTTCTAATAAATTAATAAAACTAGTAAATAATCAGTTATATACCTTGTTATCATAAGTCCATACAAGGAAAAAGTCGTTTGAACGTTTTTAACAATTTTATCATCGACCATGATTAAAATGCATAAGAAAATAACGATATATGAGACGAATGAAAAATTATTTGGAGTACTTAAGTGTAAAAATTCTTGTTGGCGCCAGATACTAGGGTGAGTAACACAATGGAAGATTCAGGAATATTACAGTTAATTGCTGGAGAACATAACCTATATCATACGAAATGGCTGAAGAAGAGAGGCAGGCGAAGGATGACAAACTTAAACCAATTTTCCGGGATCTCACGGCTGAGGACCCAGAACCTGAAACCACTCAAATTGAAAGTCTTTGTATGAACTGTGGGGAAAATGTGAGTACTTGATTTATTATACTTTTTACGTTTTATATTTTGTGTTAGCATGTGTTACATGTGTTATTATTTTCCATATTTCAGGGCATCACAAGATTATTGCTTACAAAAATACCATATTACAAGGATGTTGTGCTTATGTCTTTTGAATGTGAACATTGCGGATTTCAAAACAATGAAATACAAAGTGGTGGGAAGATCGCTGAAAAGGGAATTAGGCAAACATTAAAGGTGTCTACACCGAGAGACTTAAATAGACAAATAGTCAAATCAGATTACACAAGCGTTAAAATTCCAGAACTTGACTTTGAGATCCCTGCTCAATCTCAAAAAGGAGGTACATTTCCAAACTACCTTAAGTAATCATAACGATTTCTCTACCTCTGATATTTTTTTTGTTCTGTTTACAGAAATCACAACAGTCGAAGGCATCATTAACAGAAGTATTGCTGGATTGGAACAGGACCAAGAGCAACGTAGGAAAGAGAACCCAGAAACAGCAATTGAAATTGATTTATTCCTGTCTAAACTAAGAGCCCTTAAACTCCTGGAGGAACCGTTCACTATAACTCTAGAAGATATCACTGGAAATTGTTACATAGAGAATCCGAACGCTCCATTGAAAGACAATCAATGCACAATCACTCACTTTACACGATCTGAAGAACAAAATCACATGCTATGTATTTTCCCAGAGAACGATACAGCTCTTCTCAAACCTCTTGAAGAGGGCGAATTTACATATGATCAGCTACAGGGTGAAGTTCTGTCCTTCCCCACAAATTGCCCTGAATGCAACAGTCCTTGCGAAACCAATATGAAAATGACCAGTATCCTTTACAATCTATCATCTACAGTAGAGTCGTAGTAACTAGGCTCTACTATACATATATATATATACTATATATATTATTTGTTCTTTTAAATTATTTTCTTGTTTCATTTTTCCTTAATCTGTCGTTTAGACATTCCACACTTCAAGGACGTTGTCATTATGGCTACCAACTGCGAGAGGTGCGGTCACAGGACAAACGAAGTTAAGAGCGGAGGTGGAATCGAACCTTTAGGCGTGAGAATAGAAGTTAAGGTGACTGGTAAAGAAGATTTTAGTAGAGATCTTCTAAAATCAGAGACCTGTAGCATGGAAATTCCGGAACTTGAGATGGACGTCGGACCTGCTGCTCTGGGCGGTCGATTTACTACGGTGGAGGGAGTCATAGCAGCGACGAAAGATCAATTATTATCATCCACAGCTTTTACCGGTGACAGTAGCGACCCAGAGGTATCAAGAAGAATGGATTACTTCATATCCCAGCTACAAGATGTGTTGGATGGCAAAAAAGAGATTTCTCTTATTCTTGACGATCCAGCCGGAAACAGTTACATTCAGAGTCTTTCAGATGATGGACCGGATGACAGATTAAAGATAACAAAATACGAAAGGAACTATGAACAAAACGAAGAACTTGGACTCAACGACATGAAAGTTGAAAACTATTAAATATCCTTTTAAAGACGTATAATAATTCTATAAATTATATTCGAGAAGGCTTAAAAATTTTAGCTACCAAGTACAAACCGAAGGATTCGATTATCAGCAGAACGTTGAGTTCAAAATGATTTGACCTAAAATTAATCTTGTGTTTCACTAATGCAGCAAGGTTTATCAATCAATTATAATAAAAAATAGTTTCATGAAAAATATATATATATATATATATATATATATATATATATATATATGTATGAAAACAAATTTTTTATTGATGCGTAAATTCGTCAATGTATATTAATCTGGCGTTTATTCGTCACCACCATGGCTGTAAATAAAAATATTTTTAGTTAACAATTTTAAGCAGGAGTCTTGTATAAAATTCAGTAAAAATAATATGGAATATCTCATACACAACAGGTATTGAGTCGAGTTTCTTTAAAGCTGGCAATCTTCTAATAACTTGGGCGCGCCAAGTCTCAGTATCCATATTCTCACAAATGGGATTATTAATAAACAACAAATCCTCAAGATGGGGAATCTCTTGAAGCCTATTAAATTCCGCCCAGTCCTTGACAAGGTTGTTACCCATATATAGCACCTTTAACGCTTTCAAAACATTGACACCCTTAATTTTCTCTATCATATTATAAGATATCCATAATTCTTCTAGATGCTCTCCCACAGCCTCCAAGCCAGAGAAGGTCTTGATGTAATTTCGACCCAAAGAGAGTATTTTTAAATGCCTCAACGAATTAATTCCAGATATTTTTTCAATCATATTCGTGGAGAGAGAGAGCTTTCTAAAAGTGAATGCTATTTAATAGGGAGCATAAATACCTCCAGGAAATATAACTAACTGAACATTGGTTAGGCCGGCTAAACTGTTATCCATTTTATCTATAGGAGGCCATTGAAAGCATAGTAGAATTTCCTTCTGTTCACTCGCAGATTCGCCGGACTTCTCTTCCCACTTCAGAATCGCTTCCTTACACGACGTTGCTTTTGCCTGAATGATTGAACTCTGCGTAAAAGTAGGCTTTTCACCCAGAATTGAAGAATATTACCATTGTAAGATTAACTCATTGGCTCTTAATATTTCTTAATTAAAATGAAAGAGTTTAATGAGAAAAGTTTTTAATTAATGTATGTACTGTGACATCAAACAGAAGAAAACCGCCTTTAGTGAAATCTGAAAATCCATCATGTTCTAAACTTTAAACAAATTAAAATATTTATACTAATTATTTAAAATGTTATCCAGAATGAAATGTGACATTCCAATTCAAGTGTTAGCATGTTATATTTCATAACGTAATTATAGTAGAATTCATGGAATTTATCTAAACAGCCAGCATTTCAAGCGAATCGAAGTAAAGTGCATAGCTTTCCATAATAAGTTGTGTAGAAAATAAGCCGACCAGAACATCCGTAATATTAAAGCGTGAATTAGATTTTCTCCTACGTATAAGGAAACTATGAAATGCCTTTAAAAAAAAAAAGGAAAGAACTAAGCATCAAATTTAAAAGAAACTGCGAGAAAATCTCCGAAGCAGTGTGCTGCCGAGTGTGTAGAATGCCGTAGTTTTCCGATTGATGAGAAGTGGCGCGCGTGTCGCTCGACGGCCAATGGCCGCCGTGAACGAACGCCGTGTGTCGGCTGGCTGGCCGCTGACTGATGTACCTTTCAACGCGTGTCCGTCTGTTTATCGTTTGATTTTCCACGATCAGTGCGCTTGATAAAATGCCGAATCGACCGAAGAAGGATAAGGTGCGTTAGCCGCATGAAACGGGCACTAAATTTTCGTACTTGAGGAGATTTATTTGTGAATGTAAGCCGTGAACCTTGGGGGAACAACCCCGGCGGCCTCAGTCAAGACCACCCAAGGGTGTAGTGTCTAGAATTCCGCGACTTTTGGTCAACTAATTTCACTCAGCATCTTCCGTATAGTTTGTATGTTTCGCGAGTAATTATTTTGCAGTATCGCGAAACCTTGTGGGCTTATAGTGAAATTTGTTTCACGAGGATACGACAGCTCTGATACAAGTGGACAAATCGCTTTTTATGTTCCAGGAGTCGGTCAAAGGCAAGGACAAGGGAAAGAACGGAAAGGATCCTGAGAGCGGTGACGAGGTGAGGTTATACTGTGGTTTATATTCTTATCATTTTACTCGTGTATTTACTTGGCCCGTTATACTACTATTATGCACTGGTCGCTACTGCCATTTGTGACTGGTATTTTTGACGCGTTGCTTAGCGCGTGTATTGCTTGACGTTTTGATTTTTACTGTGTCTAATATGGAGAGGAACTTATGTAGAGATCTTTTAATGTGTAGGACTCTTTTAATATCAGAGCAAAGTTGAAGATAATATTAAATGGACTGGTAGAATTTGTGTTCATTCGTACTTGAAGCAATGGATAGGCATAAGAAAATCATTATGGAATAAAAGAGCTATTTGCTCTTTGGGATATATATAACGTTACTTCTGGGTTGGGAAACCACTTAAGATTTTTGCAGTACATTAATATTTAAATGTCATTAAGCACATAGATTTCGTTACTTATTATATTTCTTACTTTATACCGACGTAGTACAAGTATGAAGATACTTCATGATCTATAATAATTAAGCAAGATATCAAGGACTTTGTACAATAAATCCTTGATATATTAAAACTTCTTAATATGAATCAATAGAGCTATCTTAGATTTTACCTTAAAGAACTTTTCCTTAGACACGAGGAAGTACATAGATCACCCCAATGTTTAGAATTCCAGATTCTCTAATGCTCTAGGTTTTTGGTATGTCCAAACAAGATCTTATATTTGGAGAGGGTTAGGTATATTAATAACGCTAAGGAGAGCAAGCAGAGTCAGTCTTTTCTGTTATATAAACAAAACTTCTACTGGTTAATATTTCTATTTAGGATCCATCTACCATAATCTGCCTATCATATCATGTGATGGTTTTCTGAAAAGCTTTCTCAGCTGTACCATAAAGCTGCTACGAGAAAGGACAGTAATCCAGTGAACTGAAATTGCAAGTTTCATACATTTGAGGCACACCCGTTGGCAGGATACCAGCCAAAACGGCAGGCTTGGCATTGACATTGCAACAGATTAAGATCAGAACCTTTAAATCCAAGCAATTTGATCCAATGGATTTACATTAAGCCATTCATAGGAATTCATCTGAAATTACTGGTTACACATAAATCAATTCATAGGTAAAAACTTTTTGTCACTAGTATAGTTCCACCCTGACGTTTTAATTGCGACCTTTTGTAATTAAAATTCCTACACGATTGCATAAGAGACGCAATACCGTAGGTGCATGCTATTCATACACGGTGAATTATAATAAAAGTTGATTGTTGATCACATCGTAGTATTTACCGCAGTACTTGATGAGTTAGCGAGGTTACGACTGCGTTTTTAAACAGTTTGAGAACTTTCACAATAGATGGTGCCACATGGGGTCCATCATATACAAGGTGTCATATTGAATCAAATGCCGTATATCATGAATAAAAGCACGGCGTAACAAGATTTCTCTCTGTCATTATGTGTTTCCGTCACAATTCTCTACCACGAGACGAATATTATAAGCCGAAGATGGTTCCTAGTCAAGTGGAGAGAAAAAATATTCAAAGAAGCAACGATCACATTACAACGATCGTTTCGTTTGCACGCCCACTGCTTGTTTGGTAATTCTAGAATCCAACGGATGGTCGAACGTCCTTTGGTATGACGTACAAGATCTACCATTAATACGGATCTCTAGAATTGCTCACCCGTAGCGCTTCAGCTTTACACGCCCATTTTCCCAACCGATGTTTTCCGGTAAGCCATAGAATTACCACACAAGTTCGCTGTGTACATTGATCCTCCTTACAATCATGTTTAATGATTCAGTCTCTCAAAAGTACATGAATTTGAGATCTAACGTAACAACAACAGATCGACTTTTCTTGCTGTGCTAGAGAACGCTGAGAAAATTCTTGCGGTAAAAGAAACCAAGGAAATTCCTTTTTCGTCGACCATTAACAAGTTTCAGCCAGGAAGTCTCGTGCGTGTAAACGACTCTCCAGGAATGTCAAATAAATACACTGCCATGATCCAAAATGTAAAATGGAGAGGCAAAACGGGCCAAATAAATACGATTAGATAACACGCTTTCTCACGTCGTCCGCGTCAAGTACAACGCGTGACAGCCAACAGTCAACTTCTACGAATGATTACCAATAGAGTTACTCCACTCTATACCATTAACACGTCATTGTTATATACCTAGGAGGACGGTGATCAATGAAATTATAACTGCGAATAATTCTACTCCCCACGCGCCTCCATACGGCTGGATAGGGCTTCTATTTTGAGTAGCGTGCAAATAGAAAGCAGGCTAATAATATGACCAGTGCATTCCAGACAGTCGACTGGGCCGGCTTTTTAGCGACGTTTCTTAAGATCCTGTTGAGACATACACAAACTCTGTATGGATGGGTGTATATATATTTCATCTCTCCACTCCTTCTCTCACCCTTCAATGAAATAAAATCTCTGCTTGTAGCTTGTCTCTCTGTCACATCGTACGACGACGTCCTAATCCTCTTCCAACAATTTATACCATCGAAGGTTCGTCCTGCTTCGAGTTTCGACCTTCCTTCGTTACTACCCTCAGGAATTGCTATACCCATAATAAAGACGGTGAATCGCAGGCGGTTTATTACTGTTTACCCGGAAGGATTCGTTTGTCAACACGATTATCATAATTAATGCGTGCGACGATACTGGTGGGGGAGACACTGTGTAAGGACGGCATGCAGGTTGAAGAGTAACGTATCTCCAAGAGTTCAGTCATGCCGATGGCACTTACTCCGTGAACGTTGCCGTCGGACGGATTCTGTCTTCTTTTTTTCTCTTCATTTCACTTCCGTCTGCGAGAAACCGATCCTTCACGTAATTACGATTGTCAGGACTCGTATTTCCCTCTAAGCGCCCCGGGGCCGTGGATCCTGATGACGATTGACGTATTTGTGAGTGCTGAATGTGTTTGATGTTTTTCATCACGGTTTCTTTATTTCCTGACTTACCGTGTATATTATTGTAGTGACGTATAGACACAACTTTGCTCGTCACGAATTTTACGTAACGCGCACTTCTGTACTTCACGAGTTTCTTTAGGTAAATTCTTCGTTATACCCAACATGGAATATCGTTTGACTATCGAAATAATTATAGTAATCATTTTTTTTTTAAATATCGTTAAACCATCTGCACTTTCATTGTTGAAATTCGTTCCTAAAACGGGAGACACTTTCATGTGAGTCTCTTTTTTTATTTTTATTTTAAACCAGCACGCGTTTCTTCCTTTCTATTTATTTAAAGTGGACAGCTCGTGGAAATATTTTTAATACCGATCAAGATACGGTGCCGGTAGGACTTTTATGCTCGAGACACTTTTCTCTCTTTTCGTATCCCTCGTTCTGTCTCTCTCTCCCTCTCCCGGTGAGATACGCTTGTTTTGTCTGGAGTCTCGTTTGTTCTTCTCCACACGACGACCTTTGTAATCTTTCGTACAGAGCCTCGGATTTACACGAATGTTGATACTACGGATTTTGGAAAATCATACTGGATCGAGAATCTGTGACAGTATTTAAAACATACGTCATTTCACAGGAGAAAAGAGGTTAGGATACGCAAGCATGTACGAGTCAGAGGAAAAGTTTACGGAATAAGGACTTCGAGGCGTCCCGCTTGAACCATGTGCTAAACGAATCGGTCAATTGGCTGTAATTGTTGCTATACCTTTTAGCAACGCCAAGTCTCATGAAATCTAATGCGCAGCTAGTAGCGTCATTGGTCTTTTATGTTTATGACGCTTCCCCTCCATTTTAGTGTCCGTTAATGTACGAAACTTTCTGGTATCGTAAATCAGAGGTGACATTACGAGTTGCATTCAGTCTTTGACGTTCGTACGCGACGTTTTTCTACTCGCGTAAGATACAGTCGTGCAGTAACTCTATAACCTAAAAAAAGATGTACAAGGATAGTCAATACTACGTTTAATAGCTACTAGTTCTTCTCTATATAGATCGGATCAAGCGGACTCTTGAGCCAGTGAAACAATAACCTTGCCACGGGTAGACGCGCTAAGCATTGGCCTAGGAGATGTAACGCAAGAGGACAGAGAGAAAGAGACAGACCGTACCGTGAAGAAGACACGACGAATGCGCGCGCTAAAAACGTGTCGCGTCGTAATTCGATTCTTGGTCACGAGTCCGATCGTCACTTTTATCGTCGCTATTATCGTCGCCGCGTCGCCACCACCGACGTCTCCGTCATCCAGGTGCATGAAATGTCCAACGCCCGTAAAAACAATACACAAGGAAAGGAAGAGAATAGTTAAATTTTTTGGATTCGACTAATCGAAGTGTAGTCGTAGGATTGATGTCCGCCATCTTTGTTCGCTCGAGGTAATCGACTTTTTAAACGGCTCTCTCCCACCCTTTTTAACGGTTTTTCACGTCAAACAATGAATTGTCGACAAATTGCACAGACAAGTTTTGACAAGTGTAATAAAATAACGGCTGAAAAGTAAAGGTGAAGTATTATTATTTATTTATACGTGCGTGTGGTATATATATCGAGTGTTATTTGATGTGCCAGCGGAGCTGCTGCTATTTACCATGAGAATCAACGTAGGAGAGAGGCGACAAGTTCGGAATTAAAAATATCCTCGCGCGAAAGTGGCTGTGCGCGTAAATGCGTAAATACATTTAGCGGAACTTCGGAGTGCCGCTATACCGCCTCGAATCCTATTGCTTCTGTTGTGCTGGCCGTTTGTATATTGTCATCCGGGCGCGTTGGCGCGCGAAGAATGCGGGATCGGGTGCCATCTTTATCTCCGATGGGAGCCACTTCGGATCGATGCCAGCAGCATCCTCGTGCTCTCGACCTCGGTCGTAAGACCGATCGCCTGCCAACAATTTTTCCATAGACGATCGATCGGCTGATTTCTCAGAGGCCTAAGGGAGGGCGATCAAAGCCCACAGCTATACTGGACACAGATGCAAAATAAAATGCAAACCTTAACCGGACTCGCTTTTGGCAGCGTGTTCAAGAAGAAGGCAGGTGTCTGCGTGGTCATTTACAACACCCATCGTTCGTTTATTATTGATTTACGATATTTGCCTAATATGTCGAAACGCTTTTGTAGCAAAAATTTACATTTACAGAACAGTATCCTGGTATGGTTTTTTTTTTTTTTAATATTCATATTAAACACGTGCGTGGTAGATACCATAGAATTTATTCTCGCGCCATACCCGTACACGGTCGCTTCTTTTAAGTACGCGTAGTGTTGGGCAATTTTTATTTCAGAAATAGAACTCGAGCGACTTTTTGACATTTCTCTTATTTCTTACGCGTAACGTGCTTCTTGCCGATTATTCTTTGAACTGTACCTCGGGCCAAATTTTTGCAGTGCACTAAGAGGGGAATGACGGTTACGCTTCCTCTGGGAAAATTTTATTAAACCTTAACCTACAGTGCTTTTTGCGCCTCTGTTTTCTCTTTGTTTGGTTTCGCTGGGAATTTTTTTAGTATCGCTACGCTTCAATCCCGACACCCCGTATATGTGTTACGTGTCGCCATATACGTCACTGGTAAACGAGTACGCTGAACTGAAGGAAGCGTGCTCGTTCTTACACAGAGTTGGACCTTGAATCTTATTATTAACTACGACAAAGAGAGGAGGATGCTTGTGTTATGTATGACTTTTAACATGGAATTCATTGTTTGTATATATTGAAGTATTCGGAGGAAAATTTGGATACCTACTTTTTGGTGGGAAAGGAAAAGTTAATAATTTCAAAATTATCGTATAATCGCCTCTGTCCTCAGTAATTAAAATCGTCCTGTCACTTTCAGAATGTCGAATAGACACGGGATTGAAGTTTAATGAAATTACAAGGGGAAAAGAGGATCGCTCGTGATATTGGAGGATTTCGGTAGCGTCAGCTACCATAGTCGTCTCGGCGTCTGATTTTCCATTCTTTGAAATGATACCTTCAATTTTCAAAAAAAAAAAATGTTTTTCAGTCAATGTCAAATATTCCGAGAATTTCTTTTTTTTAAACTAGAAGTACTTGACACTCCTTTGACAAGAGAGGTTGTAATAATTTTTTTTAATCCAGTCCTTATCATTGTTGATTACCGCGCTCCTCGTAACTACAGTGTGTATGTGACCTTTGGCGAATCTTTGTATGATCGATCACGCGCGATTATTTGAATCGCTGATAAGACGCCTTAGCGATTATCGAATTTACGAACCTTTTTTTTTTTTTTTTTCAAGACTATCCTTCAACGACGTGCATGAAATTACGTGGATTTTTATGAAGCATTCTGACGATCGTTTGGACATGTTATTCTTTTCCTACCGATATCGAATTGATGCATTTATTATCTGTTTGATAAGAGGCCAATGGAATCTATCTAGGTCCTCTGGGTTTTCACGTCTAAATGATTTTTTATTCGTTTGATATATATTTCTTTCTATCCTCCCCGTATTATTTGTCCCATCTCTTCTGTGTTGACGCTCATGTTTATTTTAATAATTTAAATTTGTCAGCTTTCATCTTCTTGCCTTTTGCCTTTGTCGTTACGCATTACGACGACGTGACTCTGTATTACGTTTCCATGTAGCGACAATAAGCAGAAGAAGAAGCAAGGGAACGACAGGTTATCTGATAGCGATACTTTTGTGCCACGGAGACTCGAGGTAGCGCCACGTGCCTGTATAGAACCTTTTATGACCGGCCCGAGAAAAAGATCTATCCAAAAGACACACAGAGGCGGAAGGGGTTATTTTTATTGGTTCAAAGAACAATAAAGTAAGAAGTGGTATTGGGGAAAAAAGAAAAAGAAATATTATGGACACAATAACAGTATAACAGTTTCTTGTCACGCGATATATTCTCGCGGTTGTAAAAAGATACACGCTGGTTGAAAGTGGTCTTCAAGACCCTGGGCACCATCGAGAATCATCTTTGTACCCGGTTCATATACCAGTTGGGGATTTTCGTACCGAATTTTTCATTCAAGTTTAATTTTTCAAAAAATATAAAAAAAATTTTCAACCGCCTCACTGTTCTACACTTTTCACCCGTTAAACCCCTTCAATAATTTCCAATGTTATCTTCGCAGACGAACAAAGTGGCGGGTGGCACTTCCGGGGGTAGTACGACCCCACCTCCCCCCACGCTGATCAACAAAATCAAGTATCAGCAAGGTGGACCAGTCATAAAGAAAGACAAGCGTCAGAGCAGCTCGAGATTCAACATATCGAAGAACCGTGAACTTCAAAATCTGCCGGCATTATCCGGTAAGTGGAACAAGGGATCTATTGTCATTTTTTACCTGAAGAAAAAAAAAACAAAACATTGTCTTACGAGTCTAGAACAAGGCAAGCGGATCAAGGTGCAATCTGACGTCCAATCAGCCAGCCAGCCAGCTCCCTCTCCGAGTCCAGTCCTAAATCCTCACTCGAGTCAGCCTCCGACACTCTCTAGGTAAAAAAGACCTAGGAGATTCTCAGTTGCGCACTTGCATTCCAATCAAGGATCTTCGTGCGCTCTGGTACCATTTGTCTTACCCCAGACGCGCTTGGAAGATGGAAGACACGTGTGTGTCCTCATTGGACCAAGGGAACCACTGGCGTAGCCTGAAGATTTCTGAAAAGGCGAGGCGACGGATATTCAACCTACAAGATTAGGATGTCCACGCGGAACTGCATTCTTCAAGCGGATGGCTCTTTGGAATTTCATAATACCACTCGTCACGTTAAAAATAATTCTATGGTTCCTACCCTTGACACGAAACTGTTATCTTATACTGCGGGACACTTTCAAATGTGTAAATGACAATGAGCACGAGGCATCGGCCGAAGAAATTACCTTTGACGTCTCCATTCTGTTTCGCTTCGCTCTTACGTAATTCTATTTTGATCCGCCGTATGCGCTACTGGTCACGATTTCTATAATACTACTGTATCCCATGTATCGATCGTACTTCGTTTCTTTCACTTGGTCCAGAAACTCTCTCGTTCTTCGTTATTTTTGCCGGGCTTGAAAAAGTTAATTTCAAGAGGAACTCGTTTCTTGGCCATTTCGACTATGACGCTTCGTGTCACGCGTTGGGTATTGTACATGCGTTTCCGTGTGTACGTATAAGCGACGTGTGATATAGTTTCTCGAGGACTCGCTCGTCAATGTAACACGTACGCGAGAACTCAGTAAAACGATACGACTGCATACCACAGTCCATTATCGTACTATCTTATCTGATATATTTGCACGTTTGTGGGCTCAAGCCCGGTATTGCGTGAGAAGGATTGAATAAATGTATACAGTTTTTCTTTTTCCCTTCAACGGTTATGTCATTAGGGTCAAACGGTCTCTCGATGCATCCTGAATGAGTAAACGAGAATAATGTCTTAATCGTTCATAAACACGACTACCGTCGAATCGATGTTAAATGTGTTTGTCATTGCGAACGTGACTGGCGTGTCGGGCTGCTGCTCGACTATATAATCTTTTTTCTCATTCGCTTTACCATCCCCTCCGTATAATTATTTATTTTTAATTCCGTTCCCCCGCTGAAATTACGTGTCACGGTGCCATCCGGGACGGCTACACTGTCGCGTAGCGATAACTACAAAGTTTCGATGGATCGACCGAGCGGCGGGTATATATCTACCTAGTGAGTACGATAATCTCCGGATAATCCCAATCGCCCCTCGAGCCTTCTTGTCTTTTGGAGGAGAACGAGAAAGAGATGAAAAAAAATGGTTAATACCTCGTAACGCCGATCTTACCCTTTAATCCGAGAAAAAAGTTCCGGGCGTCCTTTTAATTCCCATTCGATGCGCTCGAAATTACAAAACCGCTCGTATCTCTGAATGAAAGCGAATTGAGTCTCCTGGCCTTTCCTAACGCAGTGCCGTGTCAAGCGGGGGTGCACGAGAACGTCACTGAGAATATAATATCGATTGGCAAAGGGTCGACGCGTGCGCGCTACTTCCGACCTGCCCCTTCGCTCCGCTTTGCCCCTCTCCGTTCCTTTCCCTGTACCCGACGTAAACAGACGTGCCACCCCTAAGCGTTACCACCCCTACGATCTCACGACGCAGTTCTTACTTCCTTGCCGGGCACCGGCGTCTGTGCTCGTCCTGATCGTCCACTCTCGCGTTCTCCTCGACGTACCTACTGTCTGTTTCCTCTGCGTTATTCATTGATGTTATAACGGCCGATTCGTCGTGCGCTCGTCACTTTTATCTTGAGCTTGCTAAACTCATCCGTTCTGTGTGTTTCCTCTTGGACGTTCCTAGCTACAGGTGCTCATGATATAATCCAAAGACTTATCTTTTTCATAAGGATCAAAGATCAGTGTTTCTACTTTTTTTTCTCTTAAATCTCCTGTCTAAAGGTATAGGGCCTTTACGTGGGGACAAGTCGTGAGGGTGATTGTCGCTGTGGCGAGGGAAGCAACAGATAGCTGGGGGTAGTTGTAAACAAAGATTTATATGCGCAGTGCATTAGGACTTTTGGTTTATCATTCGGGGCTGGATACTTTTGTGTCGTCGTGACTACTTGACTGTGAACGGTGACGGTGTGAAGATCTGGGTTTTCTTATTCAGATTCGTCAACAGCTTCTGGAGTTGCAAGCTTTAAAAGAGACTTTAATTATTTATGATATGGTTCATGTGGGTGGTATGAGCCCTTCTCTGGGTGCTGGTCTGCCCAAGAGTCCTAGCTTTCATCAGGGTCTTGCCTTTGCTGCTGTTTTGCCATACGAGTCGAGCAAACAAGGACCTTCACCATCCGCTCTGCTATATCAGCCCTTACAACCTTTGCTCATCGGTAGACGAACCCTGGATATATATCTATATATATATATATATATGTTTATATGTTTGTTAATAATTGTGATGTAGATAAAGTTTTGCTTGTAATTAATTTTTAATTTTTTGTTCCACAGAGGCGCAGCAGGGCAACGAAAGGGAGGAACTGTTCATTCAGAAGCTACGACAATGTTGCGTCCTATTCGACTTCGACGATCCTCTCTCAGATTTGAAATGGAAGGAAGTGAAGCGGGGGGCACTTCTCGATATGGTCGACTACGTGTCCAAGAACAGGAATGTTATCACCGAGGCCATTTATCCTGAAGCTGTCAACATGGTGAGTGAGATATATATATATTTATTATTTTGGACTATAAACATTTTACTATTGATTTCTCTTGTTTTTTAGTACGCCGTTAATCTTTTTCGAACGTTGCCACCCTCGTCGAATCCTAACGGAGCGGAATTCGATCCCGAGGAGGACGAACCTACCCTGGAAGCAGCTTGGCCCCACTTGCAGCTGGTATATGAATTCTTCGTGAGACTCCTGGAGTCTCAGGATTTCGAACCGTCCATCGCAAAGCGCTACATAGACCATAAGTTCGTACTCCAGCTCCTGGAGCTTTTCGACTCCGAGGATCCGAGAGAGAGGGATTTCCTCAAGACGACTCTGCATAGAATCTACGGGAAATTTCTTGGGCTCAGAGCGTACATCAGGAAGCAAATCAATAATGTTTTCTATCGATTTATCTATGAGACGGAACATCATAACGGTATTGCAGAGCTGCTCGAGATCCTTGGAAGGTGATATTCATTTTTTTTGACATAACGAAGAAATTTGTTTTTATTTGATCTCAGGATTTGGTTGCTTGAACGTATTTTATTTATTATTTTTAGTATTATCAATGGATTCGCGCTGCCCCTTAAAGAGGAGCACAAAGTATTTCTACTGAAAGTGCTCTTGCCTTTGCACAAAGCCAAATCGTTGTCGGTCTACCATCCTCAGTTGGCGTACTGCGTCGTGCAGTTTCTTGAGAAGGATCCGTCCCTAACGGAGCCAGTGATACGTAACCTACTGAAATTCTGGCCAAAAACTCACTCGCCCAAGGAAGTCATGTTTCTAAACGAGCTCGAAGAAATTTTGGACGTCATCGAACCGGCCGAGTTTCAAAAAGTTATGGATCCGCTATTCAGACAGCTGGCCAAGTGCGTCTCGTCGCCGCATTTTCAGGTAAGCAACATTTCTACCGGCAGCCTCTTGATAAATCATCGTATTAGCTAAATTGACTGCGTGACAAATTGTACTCACTATTTCTTCCATACCGCAGGTGGCCGAGAGAGCTCTCTACTATTGGAACAACGAATACATAATGTCTCTGATATCGGATAATTATTCCGTTATACTTCCCATAATGTACCCAGCGTTATACAGAAATTCCCGCAATCACTGGAACAAGACAATACATGGTCTTATATACAACGCCCTTAAACTCTTCATGGAAATGAACCAGAAAGTGTTCGACGAGTGTACCCAACAATACTATCAGGTACGATTCGAATAGTTTTCTTTGGTTGAAACGTAAGAATAACATTCTTGGCCGAATTCTCAACATCGGAAACCTGTCTCAGGATCGACAGAAGGAACGCAAGCTCATAAAGGATAGAGACGAAGCATGGGTTCGCGTGGAAGCTTTGGCGATGAGGCATCCGAATTACACTCTGACCACTCTGGCCATTTCTACGACGAATCATCCTTACGGCTTACCGCAGCATCTCGATAGTCCTCCGCCCGACGAGGATGGTGACAATGACAAGACACCATTGACCCTGGAGAAAATTGAGGCCAAGGCAAAGGAGGTGAGTGCAGATATGACAATGAGACTAAGTGTGACTGCTTTTCCATGTATATTAAGTGAGAGGAAGAGAAAGTGGTGACAGTGATAACGAGAGAATGTGGTTAAGCATGGAAACCCGTGAGTGTTAATCCTCAGGCATAAGCTCCATAGGATGAACCTATCCTTCTCGTAGGCTAACGAAGTAAAGCGGCCGTTTGATTTCGATGCGCAGGCGAAGAAGATGACTGGCATGAACAAGGAGAAGCCGTTACTGCGAAGAAAGAGTGAATTGCCGCAAGATTCGTACACAATGAGGGCCTTGTCCGACCATAAGCGTACTGACGAGTATCTTGTAACACCGCCGGAGCCCAACAACTGCTAGTCCCTAGCCGACACCCTTCCATACTATCCTTTCTTTTGCTCTAGCGACACCGGAAGTTAACTCGCCCTCCTCTCTCTGTCTATCCGGTGAAAAGTCGGTACCAGAGAAGAAGAAAAGCATTACCGATCCCTTTCGTGTCTCGCGGAGACCTGGCTTCTCTCAAAGAAGTAAGAGGGTCCATTGGACACCTATTGGACGTCCCCGTGATGTGTTGAAGGAATATTTCCAAGCGAGAGAAAGAGGGAGAAAGTGTGCAAGACACCTCACAAAGAAAGTCACGATGAAATATCGTTAATGCAGATGTCTTGAAACCTTAAGATCCTCCTTGAACAATCGATCCTATCTAATATTCTCAGGATCTCCTCCGTATTTCCTTAACTGTATGAAATGTTGCACTGTGAACGCATAAAGAAGAAACAGAATGATACGAAGAATGGTCAGACAAGTGGCCTTTACTATTGCAAAGGATAGCAACGTTCTACGACCAGTCGTAGGTTCTGCATACCTACTATAGAAGAAGAGGAGAATGTCAGAGAGACGAAAGACCCCGACGAAGAAACATTCGCTCCTCGATCGCCATCTAAAATCATCCTGGAATCTTGTTGTCGCCTATTAGGAAAGCCCGAACGCGTGACCTATTTCACAATGCTGACGTTGAAGTTGTCTATGATTCATGCGATCGGCGGATCTGCCGCTACGTGCGTTTTAACGTAATAAATCCAGGGGCATTTCTATAGCGTAAGAATTCGCGCATTTCCGTTGTCATCCTCGTCGCCTAAATGTGTTTGCAAAAAATAACAACCGAAAATCACTTATACATCGTGTTCGCGTACAAACGATTGTTTTCTAATGTATTTATTTTGAAAGTTTTCTTATTTTTTTTTTGTCACGAAAAAAAACTGAGAATGACATGGTAACGTTACATCGTATGGCTGCTTTCTCGATGCGGAGGCCCAGGTCAATCCAAGACACTGGTAGCCCTTCGACTCTTCTTTCTTTAATCCGATGATCGGATCAACCTTAATCAAAGCGCTGTCGTGGCTAAGCTACGGAGAAACGGGATAGATGGAAAAGATTTTAATAATGAAAAGTCATTGATACCGGAAGCAAGCAGATGAATGGGGAGAAGGAGGGGAGAGGGAGAGAGAAAAAGAGAGAGTGACACATACACACAACTTAATATGAACATGCATACAATACACACATTACATGTAGTCTTCGCGCTGCTGGCAGGCTGTTACGTTAATATTACCGATATACCTTGTTGAAGATAAAAAAAGTACGATAAGCTCTTATATTAAATATTACGAGAAGGAGAAGAAGGAAAAAAAGATTTAAAAGAAAAAACTACAAATGAAATAAATACGAAGTTGATTTACTAATTAATTGTTCCTTCCGAAGGAATGGCCATCTCTGCTAAAAGTTGATTATTGGTAGAATTATTACGACTACGATTTATTATTATTATTATTATTATTATTATTATTATTATATTAGATATTAATGTGAATAAATATGGAGAAAACAAGTTAGTGCGTTTAGAGCTTACGAAGCGGCTGGCGACGCGTCGCAAATTTTGACACGTATCGGCATCAGTCGCCACGATAGAGATTCATCCTTTCCTGCGGCTGTGCTGCCTTTTCTTTTTAATTTTTCCTGCACTTTGTCACTGTTTGCGATATCTGAGAATGCTTCGAGTCACGATGATGAGTGTCGCAATGTTTTCTGTAATTCTTTCTCATGGTATTAATAGACGGAGGCGCGCGAATATTTCACGGGTCGTCGCTTAACGACTTCCTCGTGAATTATCGGTACAGTCGCGTACAGCAATATATTGACGATAGATCGTTAGACAATGGATTGTAATAAATGAACGCGAAGAACGAAGGCGATGGAAGAGCGCGACTAAGGTTATGCAGGCGTATGTAGATATGATGGGGAGTATATATAAAGTGTAAAGAAAAACAGTCTGAACGAGGAAATAAGAAGGGAGATATAAAAATTTGATCGTACACTTGTCAGGGAAGTCTAATTAATTGTCAACGCAACGACTGCCAGAGTGGTTTCTAAAAATCGTGGGGATGGTTTTTTTTTCCTTGTTATTGCGCAAGATGATAAGAGTCAAAGAACCGTGCAGTTGTTGGGGGGATAAAATGGAAGTGGCGAGTCACAAAGTGTAATCGAAAATTTTGGAGACTGTTTGATCGGGAAAACGTAAATATTTACAATTGTAAATATCATGTAAATAGATGGCACTGGCTCTAACTGGAAGTCCGTTTAGAATTTGGCCGTAACGATTATTCACGAATACGTCGAAGCTGATGGAATTATCTTGTTTTCATTGTTCTCGGAGCGCAATTGCTTATACAGTAAATGTTAATTGACATGGAGAAGCTAAAGCGATTTCTCGTGGACGGAATGTCGGAAATGTTATTTTAATCTGTGCAGAATTTTTGTTTTTGCACGGTGATTTATTCTGTTGGCTCTTTTTCTTTTATACATTTTCTTTCTGTTTATTGCGACACCCAGTTCAGGATGCTGCGTGTGCTGAATACTCTTGCGGCGCGTAATGGATGCACGTAGCGTTTAAAAAGTGATGTAAAAATAAGAAAAATCCGCCACGAAGTACGTAGCTTTTAACATGTGGCTACAGTATTAATAACAATGATTATCCGTGCCGAGATGCGCTAATGTCTCTTTGCGTCGAGACAGATGTGTGAGATGAAAACGTAAAACAAGGAAAGAATAAAAAAAAAACAGAAAATTGTCACACCTAATATCACTGTAGATCATTAGAAAAGTATTTCCGACGGTAATCAATAATATGGCGAATGAACTGTACGCTACGTATTTTATATAGTGTATGAAACTTATCTTTTGATTTTTCTTAGTATCCGTCATGCAATTCTGTTGATTCTTTTGAGTAAAATCGAACCTTCTGTTACTTCTGGTACGGTAGAGAATGAGGAATTACTTTGTATCTTGTAAAACAATAATAATGATATAGCGTGGGTTACGTTATTAGAAAATAATTTTAGGCAACCGAAAGAAAAGTGGATATTTTCTAAAAGTCATTTTTATGAAATTTCCTCATCTCTCCTCAGGTCTTTATACTGCAATATTTAATTTCCTTTTTTAACGAGGCCCTATATACGTAATCTACTCTATTTCATATGTGCAACAAGTTTCTGTCTGTAATTTGTTGAAAGCATAGTTTTATAGTAAATAAAGAATTACTACAAAACAACGAAGAATCTTGTGCCAGGGGAATCTTCTTGACTCGAGGCGTCTGGACAGACTGAGATGAGAGTGTATTTTTGAAAACGGTAAGATTACAATATTCTTTTTCATGATCTGACTCTGTCAAAGTAAGTATTTTACAAAGTAAGAAATAGTATAGGAAAACGAAAAACTGGTCTTTAAAATGGACAATCATGGATATGAAGAAGCAGCTCGATTTATTGTAAGTGAATGACTTTTAATTTGAACGTTCAGTCGATGTTGCATGTAATTGAAAATATATTTAATTGATCTCGTAATGACAATCCTTTATATATTATAAACATTTAATTGGCAACTTAAATATAACTTTGGACAGCACGGAATTTATTTTCTTAAACCTTAACCAAAGAGGTATTTTCGTACGACTCACACCTAAACATTGCAACCTTTTACTGGGTGCGGAGGGTGGCTTTGAGCCCGTGGGTATTTTGCTACTTTAAGCAATTACCAGCCAACTTTGACTACCCGTCAGAATATTAAGAATATTCCAGTTAGTTAAAACTATCCGGAATGTTTTTAATACATTTCTGCGTGAAAGCTACTGAAACCCACCTTATCGGTAACTTGATGTTTTTTCCCCTTGCTGATTAGGAAGAAATATATTTACAAAATATCACGTGCCTTTCACGCGTTACAAATTTAAGTGTCTCAAGATGATCCATGGCATATTAGCATATGGTATAACGCTTTAAATTTCATACACTTCAATTGAACCTATTAAAATTTATTATTCACGGAGCTAGAAATTCGTTTATCGCGAAACTTTTATTCTACAAAAGTATGAATTTCTACAAGTTGAAGTCTGATCACTCCATATCGGCAACAAATATATACAATTCATGAATCATCCAAATATTAAATAAATACTCAATAACTTATTCAAGTAAATTTATGCTATGCAATGTATCAATAACTATCATTCACTGTCATAATAAATACATGCCTTTGGTATCTTATTTCGTGATTAATGTGATCGACCAGCGATACTATTAAACGAAGTACATGAGAGACAATCTCAGGGCTTCGTATCATTCAGACTAAAGGACATAAATTTGTCACCTAATTTAAGGAGTTACACAGTCTTATGCACAGCCTCATAATATGGCTAATCTTAAAAATATGCGCAAGATATACGCATTGAATTGGTAAAAACTTAGTAATCGTAATTTTTCACATGAGCACAGAATCACTTGTTTTAATCATTTTCAAAATCTCCACTTCCTTCATGATCCAAGATAATGGTGTTGTGGTTGTCTTCTGGTAGAAGAGAATCCTGACTTAAAGCAGGTACTTGCCGTGAAAATTCACTGGTTGCCCACAAAAATAAGTCCAGGGTTTGTTCAGTACACTCGGCAATAAATCTGACAAAAGGTCTTATGTCACCAGCATTTGCTATTTGTAAATTCTCGTAGTATTTGTGACGATGTTGTTTATGAATTATTACCGGAGGGTAACCAGCCTGCATCAGGATCATGTTCATCAGTAGTCGGGACGTCCTTCCGTTGCCATCGGAGAAGGGATGAATGTGCACTAATTTGTAATGTGCCAGGGCTGCGTATCTAAATTAACAATTTGGATGAACTTTATTTATTGAAACATGAATCTACTTTTTTGTAAGAGGGAGAGACAGAGTTTGGTAGTGGAATTGAACTTTGTATTTCTTACCTTACAGGATGCATTCGAATGGCACTTTCGCTGTTTAACCACGACGCAAATTCCTCCATGAGGACATGTATGTCGCTAGGTCCTGGAGGTATGTGACCGCCTACATATACTTGTGTTCGACGAAAATGTCCACTCTCCAGAGGATCGACATGTCCCAATACACGTCTGTGAATTTCTATTATGTCCTTTATAGAAATGGATCCCACTCTGAAATTGTACAGTCAAATGCAAAAATTGAAAACCTTTGCGATTCAGATTCAAGTATACAATTATTACATTAGACAATTTTGTGACACATTAAGTTATTAAAGAATTTTTTATCTTATTCGAGAATCCAGGACTGGTGATTTTTACATGTTAATGAGTGTGTGTGAAAATGAATAATATTGAAATAGTATATGAAACATTCTTAATTAACACATTAAAATATCAAGCAATTCATACCAATGACATAACAATATGCCTTGAAACTCCCAATCACATAGAATGACACTGATTAGACACAAGGGATACATGTAAATTCTGATGTTCCTTACAGCAAGAAAACTCTTAAATTATATATAATTAATAAGATCTGTACAATAAGAGAAATCAATTACAGATATAAAATTGGAACACTTGTAATGACATGAACTTCTATGCTACAGAACTGTATAAAGCGGTTAAGTATGTAGTGCGTCTATGTTGCACTGTTGTACAAAACATTAATTATACCTAATTATAAAATAATGCGTGAATTAATTTAACGTATGTTACAACTTCTGAAGACAAGTGCTTTGATCTGTTTATCATAGGGGCTTCTGAAGCTAATAAGAAGCTGTCAAGTTGAATAACAATTAGCAATTAATTAATATATCCATGTCGCGATAACACACCAGAAATATTGCTGCAGGGAACAGAGCCCATTAATAAACTTTTGAAAAATGCTCACGTTTGAAAGGTCTGTTCACTCTCAGTACCGCAGCAAGCTGTGTTATAAAAGTTCCAGTCTGGGGCGTTTGATCTAAGCAAAAGCATTAGGTACAGCATTTAGCCACGATCAAATGATTTGTTAACCTATTGCAGACAATGCAATAATACATTAAAGAAATAAACCACTTAAACTGGTTTAAATTTTTGAATTATCTTATGACTTTGGTTATACCACGAGTAAGACATACCATTCAATCGAATGCCTTAAAGAACAAAGTATACAAAAGAAAAACCGATGTAACGAACGTGCTTCGAATATCAGATGAAAAGGTTACTCATTATAAAGCATATACTGCACTAGAGTAAACATGTTGGTCCATTGACTCACCTATTTACTAATGTTGCATTAATGTATTTCATCGCTGCATCTAAACCCAGGATTTCATTGTGTTCATCTATGCTTTTTCCAGCAACAGCTGTTCTTGTTTCTACTATGGCTCTGGTTTGTGCAAGATTCATGGTGTTGCCTTCAATACCAACTGTATGATAAATATGTTGAAAGTAAGCTTCCTTTTTGACTCGTATCAATGCAATATCATTTTCTGGAATTGCAGACAGAGCATCACGCTTCTCATCTATGCGTCTTAGCATCATTTGGTCTAGTTCTTCGACAACTCGTGCTGTCCTCTGTCTATTTACTAAGGCACCTTCATGAGTTGGTTGATATGTTAAAGCACGGACATAGAACTCATCAGCTTTTATTATATCCTTCTGCATATATTCCAAAAATTCACCATAGTGATTCAACACATCTGGATGTTTTGGTGCAAGAGTGACAGCATGTTGAAATAATTTCACAGCCTTTTTTTGTTTCCCTGATAATTTCATTTCTAATGCTAAATGCAATGAGGTCAAAGCTTCTGATACCGAGGCCTTCTTAGTTGGATTAGGTGTTTGGATTTCTAAGGTTTTTAGTGCTCTATTGAGAGTATCTTCTTCATAAATATTTAAAAAACTTTCTGATGGTAATGGACTAAATACACGGCGAAGTTCATGGCCTGAAATTGAAAAATTAAATAAATTTAATAATATAAAGTTATCTTAAATTAAAATTAATACTTAAAGGAAAAACCTTTAGAAAAAGGCCTTACCTGTAAATTCAGTGGATAAGCCCCGTAAATATTGAGACGCCAATATTCCAATGACAGCAACACCAATCCCAGAGAAGAAGACCAGAAATATTCTGAGCCGATTAGGCTCCATACTCTTCACAGCATTCTTTTCACTTGTCATATGCATGGATTGTGCGAGAGCCGTGTAACTCTCGCTTCCACAAGACGGAGGCATTTTAACAGAAATTATTTAATATTTGAAATTCTCTCGCCTTCTACCTGTCGCAGGTACTCTATCTTCTTTAAGCCACATGTCACGAAGCACATGTGTTTCTGCAGCCTGTATCGCTCAGTTATGCTCAGTTACAAATCACACCTCTGATAGCTAATAAACTTTCATGTGGTTATTGCTGATTGGTCGAATGCCTAGCCCCTACTTTTGTTTAGCAATTATCACTTTTGCTCTGACTTTTATAAATTACTCAAATAAAAATTGGAGGCTCGCTTTCGAAGAATTCTTGTTAAATTGACAGAATCAGCATTAATAAAAGAATTTATTGAATTTGATAGTTTGTTGAGAATTTCGGATAAATCCTGTAAGTAACCTGTTTTAGATGACGATATATTTTTATAGTAGCTTATCGCAATACTATGTGCTGCTTGTGGAATTACTGTACCTTGAATAATAGTAGAAATAAGTCCAGTTTTTTGTATTTTCAGATTTTTCAAATTGCCAATAAATTCTTATGAATTTAACGAATAATCGAGCGAAGCGTCTGAATCACGATCTTGTATACAAATCTGGGCACTTAGGCGAAAAACGCGTAACCATAAGGTGGGTGGACACTACCGCAAGAGGCGTTAGTGTTAAGAATCACGTGGTAGCACTACGCGTGCGGAGTTATTTTTTTCTTGAATACGTACCTGCAGCTTTGTTCGTAATGTGTAATATACCGTGATTGGAATTGAAAGAAGCAAGAATGACCATAAAGTGCATCGTGCCTGCTTGAATCACAATAGTAAGAAATTGCATTTGAAAATCTCACAGGAGTTACAAATAAATTCAGTAAAAAAGTTACGACACAAGCAAAAATTGACTGTATATGTTAGTATATCTCCTGTGAAAGATTTTTCATTGGAAATTCCTACACTCAAACCGGAGAAAGTCTTTTTACAAAGAGAATTGGACCTTGTGGAACGAATTTCATATAGTGATGCAACATAAATTCAACAAGTGCAAAAGAGAAAAAATATTTATACTATTGAACTTAGCTACGAAAAAAATTCTACTTGTGCAGATATTTCACTTTTTGTACTTGTCCAGAGGTATTTTCATCAAGTTAAAAGTTTTCAGTATATACGCAATTATAGCATCATTCAATTTCCATGACTTTTAGGTGAATTGGTCCATTTAATTTTAGTTTTTTAAATCATCAATTCTTTATTTGTCTAACTTTAAAATTAGATTGTTAAATTTTATTTAATTGGCATCGCATCGGTTTTTTGTGTGTAACTTTCTTTTTGAATCGGAGATAAGAGTTGCAGTGAATTTACGGATGCACATGCGCTGTTTCAGCTGGCTTCTTCGACACTAGCGCTTGTAGGCAACATTGTCCACGTTACGGTTACGAGCTACAAGGTGGTGAGGATAGGGAAGTGCCTAGACCTGTATACAAGACCGTGCGTTATACTATTGCGGTAACATCGGCACTATATACATATGTATATGCTGGCACGCATATAATATACATATGTTGTTCTCATGTTGATTTCGTAGAATCGTGTTGCAAATCAATTTTGTTTTTGAAAAAAACAATTGTTTTGAACTTGTAAAGCATATTTATATGCATATATACGAATTATAAATTTTTAATTATATTTTCAATGGGCCTCTTAAATACAGTCTTATTAACGGCTACTAGTTGTTTTAGTAAAGTACGTTGTTCCTCTGAAAACGGCGAACATGCCTTTGAGAAGCTTAGAATGAACTTTCCATAACTTTTATCTCGACAGAAATCAAGTGACTTTTCAAATAACAATTTAAGTAGTTTGTCTTTTGAATTGTCATCTATGTTACGAGTCAGTAACTTCTGTAGTATTAAAATGTGCCATGATTTCAGTTCTTTTACATGAGTGATAAATTCCCTGCAAAATTAAAATAAAGTTTTACAGATTACTGAGGTTGAGTCATTTGCCTGAACCACAATGCAGTTTGAATATTTTAGGAGATTCAGAGTATACATACAAAAAGAGCACGTGTTGTTTTTGACTGTCAAAACCATTTATAATTGCAAGAATCGCTGTGGAATCTTTTAAATCAGCATTAAGCATTGGCACAAATATCAGTTTTTGCATATCTTCAGGAAATTTATCAATACATTCCCCAATGGCTGATACAATTAATCTAGATGGTTCCTTCAGATCAATCAACTGCATAAAACAAAATTGAAATTGAAAAATTATAATGTTCATAATGTTTGGGTATGTTCCATTATTATACTGTTAGAAAATTATATAATTTTTTATCTTTTTTCTTACCTTTGGCAAAAGTAAATGTGTACATATCACATTTGCATATTTCATTCTTTGATCAATCTCAGTATCACAAATGGATTGACAAAGATAATAAGTCCCCTTTATACTTAATTTGTCTCCCAAACTTTGTACAACATCCAAAACTTCATTATCAGACAATTGATCCATACATAAAATATTACATTTCTTATTACTGTGCTCCAAGTCTTCATAAAAAGTGTCTAAAACATATGATTTCTGAGATTCAACATGTGTGCCTTTAAGATTATCTGTTCCTTCTGATTGTGTCAAAAAGAATTGCGTGGCAAGAAATTGCATTGATCCAGCAACAGTATTTTTCTCATCAACTAAATTGTCTTCATCGCTACTACCGTTTTCACTACTTTGTGCATCTTCATCCTGGTGCTAACAATCAAAAAGAAATACTCTATAAATATTTACGAGTTTAATAACGAAAATGCTACAAGACAAATTGTTAACAAACATTAGATTGATATATAAAAACCAAGTACATTTGAATATTATTGTTCTTTTATTGATTTTCAAATATTTAACGCTGGAATATTTAAAAATATATAAAGATGAAAAATGTTAATTACGTTAACCGTTAAACACCATCTAACCTTGCCACCTATAATCAACCACGCAGGATTCGCCTGAAAACGAGTATCACCTGTTAACCGGCCTCCTATACTTCCCAGCTTGCTTAAAGTATCATTCGATAAATGATACGACTGAAAATAACTTTTTCCATTCATAATCGAACCTATAAATTAGAAAACCTCTTCAAAAATAGACTCCCAACCAAGAAACGCGCCAAACATTCACGCTCCAGCACGCTCAGCTGTCACGCTGACGTTTACCGTACAAAAAAAAAGTTAAAAACTGACTCAATCGATAAAGGTCCCCTCACATTGTTGTGACACAAACCTATTCAAACTGATCCAAACTGATCGTGACGCAAACCTAAATGCATCGCACCACTGAAATGAAATTCACTGAATGATTATTTTCCTAAAATGCCAATGTATCGAAAAACATACCGATGCATATCATATCATGCCGGTGCATATCTTAACATATGTTCAATGCATCATTAAAATTGGATTTTAGTACTAAATATAAGGTGTGGGGGCAGTGCAAAACGTGGGTATATCCTTAACGCAAGTGTCGACAACCTGACCCCCCGCCCTGGTGGGTTCGCTGTAACTCTACGGCGGTATTTTCTAACCTACGGATAACTAATCACATTTGACGTGATCTTTAAGCATATGCTGCCATCGTAATGGTTTTGCTAGAAAATGATATGGTAATTTTGTATAAAAATAGTATAGAACAATTGTATGGTTACTGATTTTCACTAAATTTTAGTTTTTAGTGGAGCTTACGCGGCTGTTTGACAAATCACGGTTATCTGGTTCTGTGACCCTTACTATAAAAAGATGTAAGTAGACTCTGTTTTCGTTTTTAAGATATACATAATGAAGAATATAATATTAGAAATTTGTATGAACCATTTAGTTGATGGGCACAACAAACCAGAACCTCGTGAAGGCAGGCCACGTTTACCAGCACCATCAGAATACCTCTGCTTAGTACGTGCTTCATTGCGCTCTAAGAAAATTGCTACAGTTGTACGTATGAAATTACTTTCTCAATTCAATATTGCGATGTAAGAGAGTAACACCTTCTAAATGAGTCATGCATGTTTTTGCTCAACATAATAATATGTGATTAAAAGTGTCATAAGATGAGAATGTTTTTTGGACATTATTAACTTTCTATTTACATTATAGATTCATTCCAAGGATGTAAATAAGTTCCAGCAAGCATATTGGAATTTACTTAAAGCAAATATAAATGGACTTAGGAAATTAAAGAAAGTTAAATCAGCGAAACCAAAGGCACATTGACATCCTTAGGCCATTTGATGAAATACTTCTGACATAATTATTGTGCGCAGGTCCCAATCATCTTTTATACCATATACTGTATAATTGTCTATATTATGTACAAGCGATATAAGGTGCATAGGTAATAAAACACATTTTATGTAGATATGAGTGTATAAGGTTATCTCCAGTTAAAATATACTCACTTTATTTATTCTCACGTAAATAGAAATAGAAAGTTACACCGACATTATAGGATTATTCAACTTATTCAAAGATATAGCGGCTATCTGATATAAAATATTACAAGTTTTAAATCAAGCATACAATACTCAAATCCAGATTAGCGTTTGTCGAATGTCAGCAATCCAAAGACAGGGCATAGTGTTGTCCATTCTGATCCCATCACGCCGTTATCCCTTAATAAACATTCATTCGCACAGTTCAGGAGGACTTCTCCCTAAATTTCAAGAAGTGTTTACTTTATACAAAAATTGTACTGGTATCAAGGATAAAAATATAATAGATATATTCAGGAAATTCTTCGATACCTTAAAGCAATAATCGCAACTGAATAAGCATTCATCCACAGGGTCCAAGGGTTGCGCATGCGTCCAATATAAAAGGGCAATCATCATTAAGACACTTAATAGATGAATACCTTCAAAAGAATAAAAATACAAATACTGTGAAACAATTCTGACAGTTTATGACTGTTGCTTATGCATTATGAAAATAATTTGTCAGCTAAGCGACAATACTTACCTTTAGCTTGCATCATGGCTAGACTTGAAGCTAAATATCTTTGATAACAAATTATTGTAGCACCCTGTTAGTAATGACATACTTGCTAACAATGTAGCCAGTTTATATACTGTTAGACTAATACCCCATAAACCCTCAATGAAGTTTATACTGACCATAGGGGTACAGTAAGGACAAAATTTCAAAACGTTAATCCATTCTCAATTGTATCTTACATCTCTTTACTTTTTCACATAAATAATTCCTCTAAAGTAAATATAAAATATCCCATTGAAGTATTTTATTATCAATACAAATTTACTACGTTCTAAGTACAAATATCTTAGTAATAAATTTGTACAACATTTTGTTTTTGCCGATACATGCGACATAGATACAAAGATCCATTGACCACCCTATGATTTACTACTGTTAATATCGTCATACCGTGAAAATAAAATATTAATCTATCCGCCAAGCATTAAACCCTTGTTTTTTACGAATTTTCTATTATGCTTGCTAATAGTATCTTAATAATCTTAATAATGTAAGGTGAATATGTTCCTATCAGCCTACATATATTACAATAATTCATATTAGTTAAAATGTAAATTCAAATTTCCTTAGACTCGTCCGTTCGGTCATGAATAATTCCATGTTTAAACCCTATCAGCAAGTTACAATAAAACAGAGCTAAATTAAACGACGAATAAAATCAAAGTTCTGCCTAATAAGTATTGCAGAATTTAAGTATGAAATTAAAAAAAAAACAATTAAAATATTCACGTGTTGCCAAAATGGTTTCCTGTTATCAGGTGTGCTTTTCTCACGACTGACGTTAATGGCAGCTACACTTAACAGCTCAAACATTGCAATTTTACCATAAGATTAGAAAAAGTTGTAGTAATTTTTCAAATGCACCAATTACAAACATATTACTTACCAAAAATGCGTATCGGCCTCAAACGTTAACGAGTCCTGTGAGAAAGAGGAAAAAAAATGTTTCGAAGATTTGTAAAGAATCAAATGCATGGGTTTGCTGTATGAACGTGACATAAGAAGACGTATGACGATGATGAGCATTAAAAGAAATAAATGAATTCCTGGCGTTTATTGGCACGTGAAGCGGATATCGTGAGGATATTGTCCTCATGTGGATTTGAGTTCATTGAAAAATAACTAAGATTTATGGTCTGTGCAAATTTGTCATATAAATTTTAGGTGAATAATTTCGGTGAAATTCTTCTAAATTTTTGTTGAAGTTCTCAAAATTTTGAGTGCTAAAGTAATGCAGAATCGTGCATTGTGTTACCAGAATAACTTATTATTCAATGAGAATATCATATAATATTTTGCATATACGTTGTACAGAGATTACTTATCAGAAAATACTACTCATTGCTTGTCGACAGGTCTTTTCTTACGGGTGATAACAGTCATAAGGTCTCTGAAATTAGGCTTGATTAGGCTAAGGTTTAAGCTTCTTGGCTTGGAAGTAGTGTTTGACAGACAGGATTGATCTGAGAAGAAAAATACGCGTCAGAAACAAGACACCCTTTAAAATGTTGCAAGATACGAATATATTGTGTGGACCCAAAGAAACTTATCAGATTCACAAAGCATCATGTCTTGGAGAATTGTTGCTGAACCAACTTGCTATACATGGTAAACGTGTTGCTCAGGTACTAATTATAAAAAATTTGTAATTTGAAAATTACTGTGTAATTATAAGTTAATTTGTTATAAGCATGTGCATCTCACATAGATAAAGTCATATAAAGTTTATGTAGATATGGGTGAGGAATGGGAAAGACAATTTTCTGAATGGTTGACACTAATTTTTTTAATTGTCTTATTACAGGTGGATGCGGATAGTGGGATGGAACAAAGTTTTGAACAAATTTTAAATGCAAGCCGGAAATTGGCTATTTATTTAAATAACTGTGGCCTCATACAAGGGGATTGTATTACTGTTTGTGGAGAAAATAGTCTGAACTTTTGTATTCCAGTACTTACTGCAATTTATCTTGGTGTTACTACTGCTCCGTTAAATCCTCTGTATTCAGACAGAGAATTTTTGCATGCTCTTAATATTTCAAAGCCAAAATACATTTTTGTTTCTCCACTAGTGGCTGAACGGATGAAGGGAGTAGCAATAAATCTTTCCTGGTCACCCAAGCTCATACTTTTAACCGATTTTCCTGATATCAATTTACCTAGTATGAGCCAATTGATATCAAGTATTCCTGATTCAAATTTGAATAGATTTAGAGTTCAAAAGGTGAACATTGAAACACATGTTGTAGTAATTTTATGCTCAAGTGGAACAACTGGTCTTCCAAAGGGTGTAATGTTAACAGATAAAAACATAATTACAGTTATTAATCACTTATCTGATCCTTCCTTTGGATCACTAACTAAAAATGTTATCACTTTGGGTTTATTACCATTTTTCCATGCATATTCCTTTATTACAATGATTGTTAAACTTGCAATTGGTGTAAAGACAATTGTATTGTCGCGATTTGAGGATGAGAATTTTTTAGAGGCCATACAAAAATACAAGATTCAACATTTATCGGTAGTACCTCCACTTATGGTATTCCTGGCGAAACATCCTTTGATCGATAGATATGACCTGTCCAGCGTCAAGCATATTTGGTATGTTTAGGTACAACTAAAAAAGCACCGATAGTAGCGTGACTATTCATATAATACTTATTATAGGTGTGGAGCAGCACCTTTATCTAAAGAAATTCAGACTGCGGTAATGAAAAGATTAAATGTGTCTAAAATCAGACAGGGCTATGGTCTTACAGAGACCACATTGGCAGTAATAATATCACCAGAAAATAATAAGCCTGGTAGCATTGGTACACTAGCTCCAGGAGTTCAAGGTAAATTTTTTATAAGCAGGAACTCTACTACTTTTTGCATGACATAATATATAAACTTATACTATTGAATGATACAGCAAAGGTCATTTCAATTGGAGAAAATGAACCAGTAGTAAATTTGGGTCCAAATCGCCAAGGAGAGTTATGTTTTAAGGGTGACGTAATAATGAAGGGCTACTGCGGAGACATATCTTCGACAGATGCAACTATTGACAAGAATGGTTGGCTCCATACAGGAGACGTAGGCTATTATGACAATGACGGTTATTTCTACATAGTCGATCGGCTAAAAGAACTGATTAAGTATAAGGGGTTTCAAGTTCCACCAGCGGAATTGGAAGCAATTTTATTAACGCATCCTAGGATTAAGGACGCTGCAGTGATTGGAGTTCCAAACGAAGAGGCTGGTGAGTTGCCGCTGGCCTTTGTTGTTAAGCAAGTTGGATCAGAAGTTAAAGCTGAGGAAATTATTCAATACGTCAATGGTAAGTTGTAAAAAATCGAGCTGTATAAATGGATTAAACATATTTTAAAAAATTCCTTTTAGAACGTGTTTCTGTCCAAAAGCGTCTTCGAGGAGGTGTAAGGTTTTTGGACAATATTCCCAAGACAGCTTCCGGAAAGATATTACGACGGGAATTACGTAATATTCTTAAATCAAAATTGTAAATTCAAACGTAGAAAGAAATTGATTCTGTAAACTATCATTTATCGGGAAATAATATTTATTAATACAGTCGAGACAAATAAAGTGAATCAGTCATATTGCTATTTTCTGTCAGCTCGCCTTTTTTTTAAATATATAGTAAATGAACAATGTATCAACATAAATGCAATACTTATAAAATGCATAATATTTGAGAAATACTTAACAAATTTTTAATTTACTTACGTCAAAGTTCCCATTCCTTGGATTATATTCTTTGCTATATTCCAGCTTTTAATAAGCTGCAATATGTGTTAAAATTGTATATTCAATTTCACATATATAATTGGTGTTGATTGGAACATATGAACAAGAATTATTGTAGCTTTTGCTTGATTTCGTTTGGAATGCGCGAAAGATACCACTGATGTTCCTGACCTGGTGCAGTGGCCAGGACACCAGTTTTGTTAGGAAGACTCGTCTCCGCATTGTACGGATAATGCTCTCCATGCAAGTTTGTTAAAGTACCACCGACAGCATGCAAAATAGCCTCTGGTGCACATGTATCCCACCTTTTGCAGCCTCCACTCGCGAATACATAAGCATGAGCCTTACCTTCTAGAAGAAGCATCACCTACGAATATGAATAGAAATTATAAAGAATGTAGGTACAATGCAATAAATTAAACAAAAACTATAAAATTTGAAATGCACACCTTATGTCCTGCACCGCCCACTCGCAAAATTTCATCAGGTTCCATAGCATCCAAGGCTGCCTGTACAGTGGCATTCGAGTGGGAACTATAATAGATAATGGCATTCTCAAAAATACTATTTCTTTGCGTGGAAGTAATTTAAAAACTTTATTGCAAATTATACCGAGTTGTTGTTATGATTCTCTTTCCTTCAGGAGGAGGAATTGGTTTGAAACCACCATATCCAACTCCCTCGATTCCCCATAAGGTTCTGCCTAACGTGCCAGTTTCTTTGTTGTTATAATAAGGCTGATGGATTATGCCCCCGATTGCTCTTTCACCCAATGCTACACCCACGAGTACCGTAACATGTTCAACAAGACCCTGAGTATATTCCGATGTGCCTGTAAATTTAATAAATTAAGGTACAGATATAAGTATATGAAGGGAAGATTAAATTTGTTATGAAAATAATAGATCATATTACCATCTAAAGGATCAACCCAGACACAGAGATCCTTGGCATTGATGTTTTCCAGGTGCTCTGGTAATTTTAGTTTTAGAATTTCTTGATCCATGTCTGTGACTATCCAGTCAGAAGGTACTTCACAATTTGAGGGTTCTTCCTCACCAATGATTGTCACAGTTGGAAACTGACAATTCAACGAAGCTACGATACAACGCTGTGCAGAACGATCAGCTTCAGTTTGCAAATCATTCTTGCCTTTCTCGACAATATTCAAGTTCCCATGACTCATAATATCTCGAATAATTTTGCCAGCAAAAGTAGCACATTTTACTGATGAAGCCACTAAGCGTATAAGTAATGGAGCACTTTGAGCCATGTTATAGAAGTACTTTGAAAATTAATCCAATTTTCAATGTTGAATAAATCAAAATATTCAGCACAGTAAAGAATCTGGAACAGTAAACCTCGATAGTCAGACAATAACTATTTTACATTGTACATATAATACACAGGCATATTGTGAAACTATTCAATAAAAACTATTAGTGAAAAAATTAGAAACCTTTTGCTCAAGGTAAGAATACTTTTACTAGACATAAGCCATTAAAAACCTTGTTGAAGGCATTCAATACTTTGTCCTAAATTTAAACAAGAAGTAATTTCAAATGTCTTGGATTATTAAAATTAAATGAAAGGACAATGGTAAAGTTATTAATATTAATAATTACACGTAAATAATAACAGAACATAATTAAACAGTTAATTATAATGAATTATACGTATACCTGTTATACAATGTTTTTCAAATTAGAATACCGTGTATGATATAGAATTAGATAAATTAATACACACTGGTATCAGTAAACTACTAATCAAGCTATATTATAAGTTCTTATTAGTTATCTAAGAGGATATTTGTAAATAATATATATCTAGATGTCCTCAAAACAAGATCGGTAAGTGAGGTCGCGAGTGTACCAGCTGGAATGAAAAGTGAGTGGCAGAAGTGAGGAAGTGGTGCCTTTAGCAATATTGAAAAAGGTGAGAAGGCCAAGATGGACGCGACGCGTCGTGACGTCGTTCGACGCCGATAATCGTCAGTCCCCTCTCTTCTCAACCACTAAAGGAAGCGCGCCGTTATTTCATGAAACTCTCATGCCGTCTCCTAACGAGGAAAACGTCAGAAGAAGAAACGACATCGAGCGAAGGAGCTTGTACGAACATTGAAGATCCTACTAATGGCGGCCTTCCGTGCGAGAACCAACACGAGCCACGACATCGGCGCAATCTATTTCGATTTGGACAACACCCTCATCGAGACCAGAAAGGGAGACAGTCTCGCCTGCAGAAAGGTACTCGAGATACGCTAGATATAATTACGGATTTTAGCTTCCCTTTCCATATAGGTTAGCCTAGCGCGAATCATTTGAGCCACCTTGAAAGAAGGTTGCTCGAAGGGCGCGAGAGGTCACGCGCGTCAGCAGACGACGCAATCGACAGACGAAATAACCTACGTAGTAGAATTATGTTTCTGAGACACGTTTGATACGAGAGCGCGTGGTCGTGAGTTTTCCTTCTCTTTTTATATATATATATATATACTGATTGGAAACTCTGCTGTGGGATCCTCTTGCCGTTGGAGTCTCTCGTTGATTATCCCGCGTTTACACTCGATCGCTTTATTCACGGGACGCCAAGAATAGAAGCGCGTGTAACGCGAGCCGATTCCCAATATAGTGCTTTCTCGACTCCGACTATTTTCGGCCAACTACACGAGCAACGTGTTTCTCCTCGTTTCCTTGGCGTTCTATGCTTTATGCTGAGAGATCTGCTGCCTGTGGAATACAACGTTTCTGGAAGTTATTTCGCACTTGGAATTTCCCAGTGTCTTAACCGGTTCTTGGAACTTCGCTGTGAATACTTGGGATTTACGTGATTTAAAACATTAAATATGTTTGCTATGTTGAAATTATGAATAATCAGAGTATTTTCTGTCCTATGTATGAAAAGACTTTTGTAGAATCTATCAATGCTTTTCCTGTATCGAAGAAATTGTGATAGGCTTAAATAGTAATGTTGGTACGACACTAACGCTGGTGTTGAGAAAAATAAACAACTGAGAGATGTTGTTTACTTAAAACCACTTTGCAAAGCTGGGAAATTTCTTTATTGTATGTCTTTTGTATCAGAAGTGCATTAACGAAGAAAAAAAGCAGATGTATGATAGCGTTGGAAGGGCTTTACCAGCATTTTGACTCATTTCATCCATTCAGCTATCTAGCACTAAGAGGATACACATTACTTGGGTGCGCAGTGCTTCACTGTGTCTGAAGTTATTTTTGTACTTCTGAGAGAGTGTGTCAAAGGGCAAGGCTAGTACAGAGCAGTCTGCTTTGGGAGGAATGCCAGTTGGCTTTGAGCAGCGGTGTGTGCAAGGCATACCATTGAATGAAATATCACTAAGTATTGTGTATTTCTGTCGATTGCATTAATTTAAAACTTAATCAGCAAGAATCAGTTTCCTCAGCAAGAGCAAGTTTAAAGTTTGTAAAGAAGAAAGTGTAATACTGATTGAACTTTGTTAACGTTTTTTACCTGCATATTGAAACTATCACAATGAGTATACCAGAGGGAGTGAAGAAATGTGTTGCCATTTTAAAAATGGTAAGCAGCGATTCAGAAAAATTTGCTGCTTTATTTATGGTTACAAAATTGGTTGATGGAAAAGATTGTACCCCAGCTGCAAAGAAACTACTTTTCGAAGCAATTGGTGCTAAGTTTCTGAGAAAACTTCTGTCCAATGATGACGTTCCTGTGGATTGTCCACCTCAAGTTTATAAATCAGTGGCGCTATCAATTTTATCAGCTTTTTGTGGGGATCCCGAATTGGCCGCTCATCCAGACATGGTCGGACACGTACCTGCACTCCTTGAAATTGTTTCGCAAGTTGATGAAGATGCTCCTGATGATATGCTAATCATCGTGAGCGAGGCTTACACCTGTTTGCAAAATATTGCGCAATATCCACCAGGACAAAAAGCTTTATTGGAGCAAAAGGCAATTCCTAAAATGTGTGAAATTTACTCAGAAATGAGTTTCCAGACCGATGAGGCCCTGAACATTTTGGTAACTCTTGTAGGAAGGTTTGGTCCTGATGCTTGGGACGCCACAGACACTGCACCTTTCCATGCCATCATAAACAAAATTGCCCTGGACTTTGAGACGGATCATACAGAGAGAAAATTTGAGCTTTGCTCAATTCTGCAGGCTCTTTTATTTTCCTGTAGAAGAGACGCTATTTCCTCAACGGCAAAGGAGGAATCCTGGCCACAAAGTATTTACAAAGCTTTGAATGATATTCTTGGTTCAAAAATTGGAAAGAACCAACGAGATCCTGCACTCAAACTTGCATCTGTCATGTTGGATATTCTTGGAGTTGAGTGGGCTTTAGCCGATGAAGAGAAACCAAAGGTATTTTTCCTCTTGCTGATACAATTAGCTTCCATAGAAGTCAGAATGCAACTTGAGGGAAAGCAGCTGAAAACTGTGATGGGAAATGCCGAGCTAGTAACAGCATGCTTTATAATCTTGGAAATATCACTTTCATACATCACCACTGATCAACTGGATCTGGAGCAGAAGGAGAAGCAGTCTCTGTACACTGCGTTGAAGGGTGCATTTGCTGCTGTGATTGGACTTCTCACATCTGTATCTAAAATGAAGGAATTGACTGACATTAAGGAACGTATTTTTGTGTGCGCAATGGTTCGCGTTCTTGCTGCCTGGTTGGCTCAGGAAACGTCTGCCATGAGACCTCAAGTATATGCAGTCCTACCATTTATGTTAACTGTAGCTAACGATACGTTCTACGCCTGTCGCAATAGAAAGCTTGCTGAAAAAGCTAGGGCAGCAGCTAAACCTGGAGAAGGTTCATCGTCTGACGAACCTGTAACTCACGATCCCCTGAGTCAAATCGATGTCCTGAGATTGTTGCTACCGGCTCTTTGCTATTTAGCTGTCGAAGAAGACGCAAGAAAAATTCTACTGAAGCATAAGCAGGATGAAGTTCTTTTCGAATGTTTCTCCTATCACTGGACTATTGTTCATTATAAGAAACCACCTGTACCGAGATCAGAACGTCTCAAGGCATTAAAAGAACCGGAAAAGGAACTGGAGCCACATGTCCTGGATGAAATGAAGGATTCAAGGGCTGCTATGGTCTCCATTTGCAACGTACTGATGAACATCACCGTCTTGGAATCTAAATTAGTCGAGGAATCACCCACGTTCATTTCTCTCCTAAAATTCATTTTCAACAATCTTCCAGAACTCAAGCAGATTCCTGAGAATCTAGTGCTTCACGGACACCTGGCTGTTCTTGGTCTCCTATTATTGAAGCAGCAAGCTAAACGCGTAAAGAAGAATGATTTTTCAATCTGCCGTTATATTCAAGCAACAATAAGGTTCCTCTGGGATGCTTACATCATCGATGAGAGCAACGACCCTACCGTGTTAGTCGTCGCCATGGCCTATAAGGAACACTGGATGGAGATCATGGAACTCTGGTTTCTCGGGATGCAGACGATGGCAGGAGTTCTGCAGATGGTACCTTGGCTATCGGAATTCGCTATCGAATCCGGCTGGGCTGAAGGAATCATAGAGTCTCTTAAGAAAGTCAAAGTGGGCAGTCTACAGCCTAACGTGAAGTCAGCCTTTGAAGATTTGCTTTGCCACTTGGTGAAGGCTGATGAAAGCGTCGCTGGAGTCTTGAAGAAGTGCGGTGCCCTGGCCGTTTGCAGGAATCATCGTATGATGGAATTGGGAAAGCATCTCTTTGGTGATTAAAGCAAATCGCGCGTTGTGATTGTCCACAGTTTTCAATAATGTAAAATACAATCCTTTTTGTTACACGTAATTAAGAGAAAGAAAGAGAGAGAGAGAGTGAGAGAGAGAAAGAGACATGTCAAATAGAGTGCTTTTTGTACAATCGCAATCGTCAAAAATAACAGATACGATATATATTTATCTTCAATTGCATACACTATCAAATTAGAATGAACGCCCTATTGTATCAGACTTTATTTAAAGGTTTTTTATTTATAAAATCAAAAGTGTTATTATCTACTCGGGCGCGTGTTAACTCTAATGTCTTTACTAAATCACATACAGGTATGACTATAATTCGAAGCGTTCAAGCTACGTTCCATCCAACTGCAGAAGTCCTGAAGAGAAGTCAAGTTGGACGCGTTTCAGATTTACTGCGAGTATAACGTACGTCAGGCATTGCACTGGCCCGACGTATATTTAGACAGTGTCACTCCTGAAAATAGTCGCCTGCTGGTGGAAACTTTGAAATATTATTTACTATCTACAAGGATAACGGATCTTAGCCCACCGTCTCTGATTCCACGTTTATATATAGCGTTCTACTTAGATTTCACTTCATTATGCAGCTGTGCTTCGATCTCATGAAATTGGCAATTGCCGACTGGCTGACGCGGCCATTTTTCTTTGTCCGTTGCCGCTAGTGAACGACGCTAGTCAACTATAAATATATAGAACTTATGTAAAATCGAGGACAGCGTGGGAAGCCGTTTCCTTTACGATGGAAATTTTCTCTAACATTATCTTTCTGGTTTTTCTTTTCCATTTCACACATATTTTCAACTTTTTTTTTATTCCTTTGCCCAGTTCTCATCGACTGGCCGCCATCTTAGCATCGAAGTTTTGTTTCTGATGATTTCGCGGTTTTATATTTCTTGTGTGAGAGACTGACGCCTTTGCGGCTGTGTTATTCCTCTTATAAATTGATCGAATGCGATTACGATTAATTAGACAGACGATAATTCTTTATTATCCGTTTACTCTCCTTTACTATGATCAATTATTCGTGCTATACGTATAATAATGTATTAATCTTAAGCGGGGCGTTCTTCTATTGTGAAAAAAGGTAACATAGCTGTCTCGCTTTGCTGTTATGAATTTGTATTTGAAAGGAGATTTTTCAATTAAACACAAGAATAATTTTCTAACGTGATCTTTCATTTATTTTCTCATTTCATTTTATTCTTCCATCCCTTTCTTAATGACACAGTGAAAGTCAATTTAATCAGTCGGTCAGCGCGTGGATATCATCACTGACGTGTCTGATTTAATGACAAATGTCTGTGAATGATTACTGGACAGTGGCGAGACTACGTACGAGAATCACAAATTGTTATCACGAGAGTTGTTAGATAATCAGTCTGTTTTCTTCTAGGATAAAAATCATCGTAGAAAATACAACGTAGCAAGTCACTATAAACAGATAAAGAATCCTACAATTCCCTCATATAATGTCCAGGAATCTTCACGTTAGAACTTTTAGGGTTTGGAGTACCATATAAGTCCGTTGTTGGCACAACTGATTTTGTTGTGATTACAGCAGCGTCCGTGGATGCCACTTCAAGTGACCAATAATCGGCTCGAGTATTTCAATGAATCAATGCATTTTCTAGGTAATCATTAATATGAATTAAGTGTCCTAACTGACCAGTTATGTCCTTTATATCCTGACATCGCGCTTAAGTTAAGTCGTATGCCACATTCGATAAGATAACCTCTAAACGCGAGCTGTCATTAAATTTCAATTATTGTCTCCGTCTGAAAAATTATCAAATAAATGCAGAGCACCATTCCATGTGCATGATACAGAATATAAATAGCTCAGTGTTTTCGTTGTCTCTTGCCTTCTTACAGAATATAAATATTTTTTTCCGATTAAAGTTTCTAGAAATTCTCTCGAATGTGGCGGACTGCTTTTATTCTCTCTTTAGTCATTCCTGTTACTGATTTTCTCACCGCAATGCTTCCTCAAAGTCCGCCGGTAACGGGACTTACAAAAAATGGCTAAATGTTTCACGTGTATTTTTCTTTTTGTTTAAACGATAACCGTCAGCTTTCGGAGGAATTAACACAGCAGTATGGAATACCCCAAGAAGCATCTTCAAAGATTACGACAACTTATCTGAAGCAATTTCGCAAGTGTCCAGACAACGCGAGCTACACTCTGGACGTATGGAGGACTTCCCTCTGGAGCAAAGCCTTCGGCGACAAGTACTCCTACCTAGCTAAAAAGATTTACGAGAGATGGCTGTATTTAAGATACCGTTATCTGGCGCTGGCGCCGGACACAGTTTCCATGCTGCGACAACTCAGAAAGAAGTACGCCTTGGGTCTCATTACCAATGGGCCCTCCAATGCCCAGTGGGAGAAAGTACGTAAATTATCCTTGGAGCAGTACTTTGACGTAATATTGGTATCCGGTGATCTACCTTGGGAGAAACCAGAAGCTAGGATATTCGAGGAAGCCTGCAAATGTCTCGGAGTCAGAGCAGAAAATTGCATCATGATAGGTGACAAGCTGGAGACCGATATTATAGGTAATTTCAATATGTTAAATATCCTCAGTTTTTTATATCATTGATTCTTCGTTCAATGGGCTTTTATTTTTGTATCTTTCTAAAATACTAATGTTTTCATTGACACACTCTAATAACATTTCTCTAACGTATCACAGGTGGAATCGAAGCAGGATTAGCTGGTACAGTGTGGATACCGACTGTTGAGAAACCACGTTTATCGGCCGATGATCCAAAGCCAAATTTCACGATAATACATATAACAGATCTGTTGAACATATTAAATCGAGGTCCAGGTGCACCGGAACTAGAAGACTCCTCCTCGAATGCATCAGACGGTAGTTGATGAGAAGGTAGAAGAGAATACTCGCCGACCGATCTTGATCTCTGTAGAAGAATACAATTAGATCACCCCTTGCAGAAATTAATATCAATCGGTAATTATTCTTCGCCAATGTAATTGGAGCATTAGAAACATTTTTAATTAGAATCTACCCTTTTTAATCTTATCCACCCTTAAGAATTTCACGTTACACGCGTAGTACATTCCGTTTCATAAAACTACGTCGTATCGTACAAAAACTGTAATATCTCGTAACGGGTCAATATTTTTCACAAGCGATTGGTATTTAAGGATTATGTTAGATAGTGGCTTGAGGAGGGAAAACGAAAAATAATAAGAATAAGATACATCAATGAGTAACAAATTGCGTCTGATACAGAATTATAAAAAAACACGTCAAGCGTCAAGAGAAGACGGTTAAATAATCGATGTACGAACGAAATATTTTTGTTCATTGAAAGTCACCAGCTTTTACGTAAATTTTACTTAATGAACTAAGAAAAAATGATAGTGGAACATTGCCATAGTAGCAATAATCAACTAGATCCATGGAAAACCTGTAGTTGTTAAGTATTAAGACTTCGCTACCTGTACAATGGCAGTTATAGGCTTACAATCGGTTTGTAGACTGGAATAATTAGACTGCCGCTAGACGTATATATATATATATATATATATATACACGAATATATCGGGTGTGCAATAAATATGTACGTGCACCTGTAGAACGATCTTTTCGATTATGCGATCGTAGACAAACATTTTTTAATATATTTCCCCGGACACTACTAATAGTTCATTCGGATCGCTAATCTGATTACACGAATATATCGGGTGTGCAATAAGCTACCTGTACAATGGCAGTTATAGGCTTACAATCGGTTTGTAGACTGGAATAATTAGACTGCCGCTAGACGTATATATATATATATATATATACACGAATATATCGGGTGTGCAATAAATATGTACGTGCACCTGTAGAACGATCTTTTCGATTATGCGATCGTAGACAAACATTTTTTAATATATTTCCCCGGACACTACTAATAGTTCATTCGGATCGCTAATCTGATACTTTAAGATACCTCGAACGGCAAGATATATAATTCTAGCTTATTGTCAAAGTATAATTAGTTTAATTGTTACGTCACCTAGATTTGGTAATACGAAAAGCCGGGTATACCGATAGCCTAAGCAGAAGAGAAATATTTTTTTGGTGAAGCTAAGAACTAAGAGAATGTTGGACGTAGTTAAGTACCTCTTGAAAATCCCACTACAGTGATAGTCACGTAATTTTCATAAGACATTGTTTATTTTTTTTTGTTTAATGCAACTTATTCCTAATTTTTATAATGTAATACGCTGTTACATCCTTACTGTTGATTGACCATGAACTTATGATGGGTTAATCATATTCGCCCCCCCCCCCTCCGCCCAAGCACACTTGCAAAAAAGAAGTAACGTATGTACAAAGTTAAAGTGCATAAAAGAACAAAAGCTTAATACAAAACTATTATCAAAGAGCTGAACTGATGTAAGACAGGGAGAAAGATAAAAGAAATAACCTGAAGATACATAATACTATATATTTCTTGGTGCAGTTAATGTATGCTACCTTACAATTAGTCCAAAAGTTTCTGCACTGTATTTTCTGTATGATATACAACGGCTAACTGTATTGTACAGATATATATAAATATATGTATATATATCTATATATTTGGATTATGTACAGTTGCGTATGTGTACTGGCTATACATATTACATGTGTTGATATATTATATTTTTTCACTATATATTTTATTATTGTTGATAGTTCACATATATGTGAGCAGCTCTTGCATATGAAGCCTGAAGATAACCTTGAAAATAATGCATACGTCTATCGGTTAAGATCTTTTTGTCTATTTGTGAATAAAAATCCCTGATATCGTAATATTGTCACTTTTATTCTCTTTTTTCTCTATGTTCTGTATCTTCGTCTTCTATTTCATCTTCGTGCGACGACGAGTCCGACTTTAAGGTTGAGTTTGTATATCTTTTCATATACAAATTTTTAGCTGATGTTGACGCCCACAGAACGTCCGAACTGGTGGAGTAACGTCGTACGTTTCCTGGGACATCATCTTCATTAGATTTTTGTGTTTCCGAAGTTTCGAGAGCGAGCGCGGAGTCCTTTTTTGTTTGTGATAATTTTTTTTGGTCAGAGACACCTGGCTTGGTGTCGGATTCTTTGTTTTGTTCGGGCAGATTTATGAATTTTGGATATTCTGTCCAATCACTGTCGGAATGGCGGTCTCTCAAGTTTTTAGAATTTTTAGACAAAACCTGGGCAGCAGTTTGTAACTTTAGAGGATCTTTGAGGCTCGACTTTTTTGGAAGCTTTGCTGGTGATATTGTTACATCAGAGTCTGGATTTTCGATAATTGGGGTCATGGTGATTGGCTTTGTTCTTTTCCATGGATTTTTTATTTTTTTAAAGCAATTGCTGCAATCCTATAGTTTAAATCAATTGGAGTGTTGAGGTTTTAAGGTTATTTTATTTTATTTGAAAATCTACCTCGCTACTACTTGGACTTTCTTCTTTCATGTTGCGTGTTAATGCTTCTATACTACTTGTGGATTCTTGGACAAGAAATTTATTACCTAAGTACATTTAATAAAGGGGAATAAGAATTTTTCATTTATCGATTTACTTCTTGGAGGAGGACAGTATAGTTAGGAAAAAAAAACATTGTCCAAATCTAGTCTGATAATTTTATTTCAGAGACAGTTTTATTAATTATACGAATTTATGTACCTTTAAGATGATCTTCAGTGAGATTGTTAGACGCAGATACTTTATTTGAATCACTTATTATACTGTCTGAGTCCCTCTCTTTTTCAAGTAAATTCGTTTCCGATAGATTTGAGTCATTCTCAAAATTTTCATCAATATAATTGTCTACTTCTGTGTCATTCACTTCAATTTGTTCTGGCACAATCTCGTGATTCGACAAAGTTTCTGTGTGATCATTTGCTGCCGAGTCCTCCCGAATGGATTCTATTGTGTCTGTTTTCCAGCTTATTAGATTTTCACTGATGTCCCCTAATATTTCTACATTGTCTTCAATCAATTCATTCTGATCTACGTTCTGTGTTGCAGATTCCGATTTATCTTGATCAGTCAATTGAACTGATTCCTTTACTTCTGATGTGGTTTTCACAATATTCATTGTATCATCTTGCGACATTGTAGATTTTGGAAATTTCAAATTTTCCTCTGATTTCACATTATCAATTTCAATTGGTTTAGTAACTTTAAACTTTTCCGAAATCGTCGTCGTTCCTGTATTCTTATTCAGATTGATATCATTGGTTGATAACAAGGCATTTGCAGACGGATAAATAATATTATCTACAAAATAATGGATACCTCACACAATAATTTATTATTAACAAATGTTAATATCGATTAGAATTTAAAAAAAAGCGAATCATTACCTACCTGGACGTGTCGAATCTCCAGTGTCGGTGGATTCAACAGATGCTCGAAAATTTTGAACCTGACGATGCTTTTGGCAAGATTGTATAAGTGATCTAAAATGACATAGGAATGAAGTAAAAATCATAAATGAATAAATATATCAATACCTGTCATTACAGAGACAACGATGATTTTTCTTAAGCATTAAGCCATTTTTAAAATCCGATTGTGTTTCAGTTTGTACCATCTCATTTTTCTTATCAATCAAATTCGTAGTAGAACTCTTAACCTCTAATGAGATGCGTCCATTTCGTGACTTCTCAGAGCTTCGATAACTATTCGGAACATCCTGAACTATGGAAACTTCTTTTTCCTCTGTTTTAGACTGTTTCCTAGAATGTGACTCAGCTTGTACTTGTGCCTAACGAATAAACAGGTTTTTTAAAACTTTGTCGATGCTTTTCAAATATATTTATTTCTCAACTCTCTATTACCTTACCGTGTCGATAAGCGACGTATCTCTGCTCAAGTATTGAAGTTTCTTGCAAATATTCTGAGCCTGCTTAGGAGTCAAGTTCATCTCCATTAGGATGAGGAGAACGTCGCGTTCAGTAACCAGCAAGTCAGGATTAGGGTCTACGAGGACGACGTTTTTAATGCTGCCAGAAATACCATTAGAATGTCTTCTCTGATACTCGTCAAGCTTCTGATAGCTTTCCAATTTCGAGAGGATTTTATTTTCATCCAGAACCTTTGGCGGTGTCGGTGGTTTCACCACAATAAATTCATCATTTCCGTGATCGTCATCCTCATTATCGTCGTTGTCATCATCATCGTCCAGCACATTCAGAGATACTTTCAAGCGACGAATTTCTTGTAGCATCCTAGCCTAAAGTAAGAATAACGCATGTATGCTGTTAATAGTAAATAAAACACGTATAGACTCTACTATAGGTTTGTTCCAACATTTACTGACAGTAACTGCAAAACTCTAGTTACATCTCTCTCAGACACGTATAGATCATTAAAGACTCAGAGCTGGCTTGTATATACTGACAGTATATACTAGACATAAATTTGGGAACATACTCTATGTAAAAAAGAATTTAACCTTGTTCAATAGTCCTGTATTTTTTCTCAAATGTTTCCTGAACACTTTTCGCAATTCGTTATCAGTGTACAATGCATTTTGCATTATATCTTTGGTAATATCATAAGCGAATTGCGTGTACTTAGCATCCTCCTCGCAATTGCTTGCCATTTTTTTTATCTGCACAGACACACCATATTCGTCCTGACGTCTGGAATCAGTTTTACCTTTTCTTTTATTAATGCTTTCAAAATCCGAGTGATTGTTTTCCTCTCCTCGCGGAGTTCCGCTGCAGGACACATTTGGCGAAGATTCAAAACTCGATGGATAATTGTAGCAAATATTCTGATTCTCATATCTACATTTTCTCGACCTAAGTAACAAATAAATCATTCACCTTGCAAAGTAATGTGATTTAATAAAGTCGTCAATGATATACCTTGGTGCTTTATTCTGACGCGATTTATTATCAGTCACGGAAATACGCCCAGTGTGCTTTTGTTTTTCCTGAAATAAACTTGACTCCTCAAAACACTTTTTATGCCTCTCGGACGAACAGCTGGATTTACGATTCGGTGAAGGCGAACTCGATTTTTTGCTGCTTGCTCGCGAATTCCATTTTCGAGATTCAATAGGGCAGGTGCTACGTATATGGGAATTTGCGTGAGAGCAACCAGCATGGCAATGATCTTGATAATGACAACGTGCACTGTGATTTTTCCTCAAATCACTGTAACTCATTCTCAGTATATCCTGTTCGTAATAAATTCAAATATATTAATTAAAAAATGAGTCTGTAGGTTATTGATTAATTAATTAATTAATTCAATCAATGATTTTATACTCGATACACATAATACTTACGCATGGATGATGCTTCGTGTCGTAAGCAAGCTTGTCGATTATATCTTGAGAAATATTTTTCTCTAATTCCATCGAACGACAAGACGTTTTGCATTTTTCTCTTTTTTGACGAATATAATCGCGATTCTTCGTATCCACTACGCTCTTGGCTAATAATACTCGACGGAGATGCACATTCATACAATTGTATGCAGATAATTGCTGAAAATAGTTTTGTCCGGTCTGATTGTAGACTGTAAGTGAATGAAAAGAAATGAAATAAATTCAATGGGAAATAAATTTGGGAAATCAAATAAATCCAATTTTCAAATCTAACCGTTACGCACTTACCTGAACTTTTCAAGTTGAGTCTGACGTCTTCGTCATTGCATCTTGTCATTCCTGAAAGGTATCTTATTTTGTAAGATAATTAACCAAAGAAAGTATTTCCCCCTATCATATTAACGTACGTTCGAATAATCAGAATGAATGAAGCGTGATTCGTCTTGAAGGATAACAAAGCAAAAAAATAATCAAATTAATAACTTTTCGACAGTTTCGTATAGGGTAATAATCCTCCAACTAATTTGAGTAACGTTATACTTCGATATATCTCAAACAAGACGTATCCCAACGATTGGAAATTTGGAAATGTCAAATTCTCGAGGTACGGAGATTTCCTTAACGCCTCTTGCGCCGTCGTGGCTTCGCCATTTTCCTTTAGGAACGTAAAAGTTTGTTTGGTATTTCGTTGCCAGGGTAACACGTGGGTACTGATATAAATACATATGGTACCTGGGCTTGGATTCGATTTCATATCTCACTGCCAGACTACCAGCTGCTACGAGTATCGTCATGTCCCTGTTTAGCTACATGCAATTGAGTGAGACACAACTATACCCATAGGAAGTTTTTTGCCCTGGTAGCCAACAGTGAAACTGCCTAAGAGAATATAAATTCCTTTACGTTACCGACTGCTAGGCAAAGAATCTTGAAAGTCAACTAGTGTCGCTCCTATACGAGTTTCAGCTGCTGTTAAAGTTGCGAATGAGGTTACAGGTTATAAGGAGTAAAAAATAAAAACAAATTAGATTCTCTTAACCAATTTATTATTGGAACGATATTAGAGAGTTAGTCGAATAAATAAATTACATTACTAATATCTACGCTTAAAATGTTCTCTCGATATTGAAGTTATCATTAAAAGATGAGAATGAATGACGTTACAAATTTTTCATTCATCCCATTCATTTTTCATTACGAATTTTCCGCCATCTATTTAATCCACAGTCGTTCATGCATCAAAAAAGACACACAGACAACTACGCCGTTTTTTTTCCAAGTTTTTGAACCTTGACTAAATTGTGGGAAAATTAAGAAAGAAAGTAACGCAAGAAAAGGACACGAACTTCGAAGTAAGCACAACGTAAACGTAACTACAGTGCAGTCTAATATTTACAACACTCCACATACTTCAAACAGACCCTCTCTTTTGTTTTACGGCGACAGCAACGTCGATTCTCTCTTTCGGTTAAACTTCGGAGTGAAACTATTCGTAGAAATCCAGGCGTTTCGTAGAACGACGTCCGTTATAACGGAATCTTTATTTTAAAATTCCGTTTGGTTACTCTTTCCAATAAGCTGTGTATGAATGCATCAAGCCGTGAACGTGTCCCATTTACAAAGTGCGAATTGAAAAAGTATTTAAAGGAAAGAATAAAATATTCTCTGATATTGTCTTCTACAGAAACGCAAGGATTTCAGGCGATGCTTTCGCCGTATACTGGATATAATAAAATTATAATAAATATATCGATTCCCTATGGTATCACAATCTGTGCGAGAATAAAGAAGAGGATGATCGATGCTCTCATTATATACTAATTGCTATGATGATCGCATCTTCTGAGATGAGTGTGAAAGGTTTTTTTTTTGTGATTTGCCGTGTATACGAGATGAATTTACGAGAATTTTTTTTTTAAATCTAGGCTTCCACTGCAGTCTCGGATATCATGACTTTCTCCTGCATCTGCGCCTCGGCCTCTTTTTCCTTCTCGCCCTTCTCCAGGCCTGAGATCACGTAAACCGGCTGTTCACTGTATGCGAGGAAATGCTGGTCCACTGGTAACGTTTTAGTCGGATCTTTCATTTTCATCTGGAATATACGAATTGTAAAAAATTGTTAAAGAATTTTAGGAACTACTGATTAGATCGATCATTAATATTTTAATAAGAAAAATAAGAAGTTTACCTTTTTTCGATAAATCATTAATAGGATCAAAAGACTGCTAATGACAAAGGCACTGGCTGCAGCAAGGACTAGTGTAGCTGTTTGATAAAGAGGCGTTTCCAATTGCGTGAGAATTTCTCGTTGTTCCAGGGCGACTATTCGACTTTGAATCCCGCCGGAAGTGGCTTTATGCGTGAAACGCGATGACGTAGCATCCGCAATGGAACCCAATAGTGATAACTTTTGGAGTCTTATCAGCTCCTCCAGGTGGAAAGCCACGTCTACCTTGTTTGGTCCAATCACCTCGAAATCAAGTGTCGCAGAATCCTGATCTATCTCTACGATTATCTTATCCTTGATCCTTGCTCCAAAATCTTCTAGTAAATTATTAGCTTCGTTTGCGAAACGGTTAACATCGCTGTGCAGGAAGCGACCTGGGAAACGTAGAGTCACTTCTACGGCCTCTACAGGGGTTGGCACTGGAAGTAAATATGAGAAATTAATTATTGAAAACTGCACGACCAATTTGGGTTCTTTGGTTTCTCATAGACTTCCTCCAGGATACTCACGACATATTTGGGATCCTTGTAAAAATGGTTCTGATCCAGTCAATTGATTTCCAGCTTCGTCAACGCACCAGCAAGTCTCACCAACGCATTGAGTAGGTTCGAACCTTCCTTGCCTGTCGCAAATAGCGGGCACGTGACCTTTATCTTTCATAGCTTGACACCTGGTGCCCAGGACTCTCCTGACTTCCCTTCCTTCTGACCCAGTACTCAAAAAAGCGGTCTCCATGTAAGCCTTGATCTCTGGATCAATATCCATCGGACCTCTTCCTCTTCTAGATTGTCTGAAGTTGCACTTTGGCTCTGGTCCCCTGGTCAAGGAACCCTTGACAGGTTCACCACGTCTGTCGACGCACCAGCAGACGCCAACATGTTCCAAACACTGAACAGGTTCCCAGCCACCAGTGTCAGGATTGCACCTCGGTAGGAAGGTAGGTTGCTTCAGCCTCTGGGACGTCTTCAAGTTCTTCTCACGGAGTCTCTCGCACTGGGATAAAACTGGGCAAATGGTGTCGCAGACCAGACGACTCGAGAAATCATTGTGGCCAACGGTGCATTCTGTCTTCCGACGACACTCGTTACGCTCTGGATCAAAGTACCAGCTATCAGTCCCATTGACGTTCTGTCCAGGTGCACAGGCTGCCTTCTGGGGTGATTCAAAACAGACGTCTCTGGGTTTTGGACAGCAGACGGCATACTCGTCCAAGGGCGACAGTTCGCATTTATGTGTCGACGGACAGTGAGATCCGTGGGGACCGCATGTCACGGCTGTTCCATCCTGGGCGAGAAGCGGTGCCCCATTCGGACAAGGATTGTCTTTCTTAGGAAGACAGACCGGAACAGGGGGACAGGGTGGGTCACTGCAGGCAACTTCAACCATTCGACAGGCTTCGTTCTCACCACGACAGGTCACGCTTTTGCAAGGATCTCGACAGGAACATGTTGGACAGCCTGTTTCCGGATCCAGTTCCAAACCTTCAGGACAATTGAGGGCGCAGTCTATTTCGGGACAATGAAGAGGAGTGCTGCACTTGGGTACGATTCCTTCGATGACTCTGGTCCCAGCTGATTCGCGACCTTGGTCGTCCACGCACCAGCACATCCCAGCATGGCACTGTACTGGTTCGAAGGCACCATTGGCGTCGCACCTGGGAATGTACAGTCTTCTGGCTGGTTCGCCAGACTCTCTAGCTGCATGCTCAGCAAGGGCCCTGGCATGCTGGCAGGCTGTGGCTACTACTGGTGCTACACACTGCGTTCCGCATCCGGTGGAGCAGCACTTGTCACGTCCTGCACATTCCTGATCACTGCTGCACTTCAGTTCGCAACTCGATGAACTGGGTACCAGATAAGGACATTGACCTAGTTTAGCTGTCAGGCATGCTGGTACTGGTGGACAGTATTGACCTGGACCACAGTTCACGTCCACCATACTACAGGCTTCGTGAACTCCACAGGTGACTTCCTTGCAAGGGTCTCGGCAGCGGCATTCCTCACATCCTGAAGGATCCAGTTCGAACCCGTAAGGGCAGTTCAGCTCGCATTTTTTATCTTTACACAAAATCAAAAGTTCCTTGATCTCTTTGCAATCAGGCCACTTCGTTAGGTTACTCTTGAGGGGGACGCCATATTTATTCACACAGGTGCACGTGCTTCCGTGACATTGCAGAGGTTTGTACGATCCATCTGGTTCGCAAATAGGTGCTGGAATAGCTAGTGCCATTCCTTCTCTCGTTCCTTCCATTCTGTCGTTAAAGTCTCGAAGATATTCGCACACTGATCACAAAAATGATATCCAATTCACAAAATGTCCTTTATAATACGTAGCAACATTTATCTTTACTGATTGTTGACTTACTAGTAGGTGGCTTCATGGGATAATCCGTCGCCGCGCAGCATACGGACTGTCCAGCATCCGGCACTGTGGTACACTTGTAACCCTGAGGGCAGGTTCTGTTGCCAGAGCAGGTGACAGCGTTGCCCTCTTCGTCGCTCAATGGTGCACCGGTGACACAGGGACTCTTGTAGGTCTTCTTTGGCTTGCACTCTGGTTTACTTGGACACAGGAAATCTGGACAGCCATCCTCGCGACGGAGGACGCATTCTTCTCCTACCGGACATGGGTACCTGAGGTTTACGAAATTACTTAGTTAAAATTCATGGGTTCCCACGGATATGAGGAGGGAAAAATATTATATATTTTTTACCCTTCGCAAGGGTTGTCGCATTCACACGTAGGACAACCTGAAGAGTCGGTTTTGAATCCATATTGGCAGACCTGAGCGCATTGCTGCGGAGAACAAGAAGATGGCAGTGATCTGGCCTTCGCTATCGGATTGCACTGAACATTTTCGGATGGCCCCATGGACCCGTCGATTTTCCTTCCATCAGTATCAACGCACCAGCAAACCAAACCATTTCGGGAGCATTGTCTAGGTTCGTATCCACCACCTAGAACAATCGTTGTACAAAATATTATTTCTATCCTATGTCATCCTCTGCGTAGGTTTCGTTCAATATGGTATTGCTTCTTCCTCAATATGGTATTACCTTCTTCGCACTGTGGAATGTACCCGCGACCCTGGCGTTCGGAAATACTCAATAATTCAGCGAGCATTCTATTTTGATGACAGGCGCTGAGACCAGTCGGAACTGTGCAGAATCCACCGCCGCACCTTTCGCTGGCGCAGCACTTCTGCGGAGCCGGACATTCCAGGTCGTGTTGGCACGCAGAGCCACAGAGCGGAGGTTCATCGACTGGACAGCTTCCAGGTCGTTTTAGGTTGATGCTGGATGGACAGCAGACCCCGTATTCCTGACCAGGTTCCACTAGACACCTGTACAAGGGTGGGCAGTTTGGCTTCCCAGGTGAATTACCGCAGAGGAAGGGTCGTGGCGAGTCAGTGATCTGCAGAGGTTCCCCAGCTGGACATATCGTAGCAAGAGACTTGGCTTTTCGGCAACTTGGAATAGGAGGACAAGGGGGCCGCGAACAGGACACGTCAATCAGTTCACAGGATTGACTCATTCCTGGACAAGTTATACCCCTGCAAGGATCCCTGCATTCGCACCTGGGACAGCCAGAGTCAGGATCGATCTACAAAATAGACACTTCAGTATCATCCATCCATATAAAGCTACCGGATGATCCAGTACTCCAAACAATGCAGTACCTCAAATCCAAGAGGGCACAGCATGCGGCAGCTATGAGCTGGACATGGTCTAGGATTATCGCAGTCAACAAAATCCCTACCAGCTGCCCTGGTACCAGGAAGTTCATCCCCATACTCGTCAACGCACCAGCAGGACTTCTCCGTAGCGTCACATTGAATCTTCTCAAACTCCCCAGTCTCATTGTTACACCTGGGTACCAACTGAGCCGGAGAATTCGGTCCAAGTGCACGAGAGCGTCTAGTAGCTGCCAGAGCCAATTGTTGACAGCCTGTCAATTCGGCTGTGACGCATCTGAGACCACAGGCGGTACTGCAGCACCGCTCGTTTGGTGTTTGACACTCAAAATCATTGGTGCAGTCTGGTGCCCTGGCCGGGCAGACGTTTTGCTCCTGGAATGCTGGACATTTTCCGGCAAGCTTCAGGGATAGATCTGGAAAAGTAAAATCGAAGACTCGAATGATTCGTCAACCTCATCCGATCCGCCTGAGTAACATTGGGAGCTTAGGAGGACGTGACATCGGGTACCTAGGCAGTGTAGGCACGAGGAAACAAAAATAGCCAGAGTCCAGATAACGGTTCCTTGCATCCCACTGCCACACTTACTACACTTACCCAGGTACTCGAGCACGTCCGACTCGGAGGTTCGCGTTTATTCGCCGAGTAGGCGATCCTTCCGAAGAAAAAGGTCGAAAGAGGTAGGGACTAGGAAGAGAGATGTCTTAAAATGCGCATTTTCTCAGGTAGGTAACCGTAGTCACGCAATTACTGTGCCACCTTATGAATCCGCGTTACTTGACTCGTCGTCGATTAGTTTGACCCGATTAGCAATCAACGTAGGTGTAACAGTCATTTTTATAAACTGCTCATCTTCTACTGAGTTTTTACAAATTCACGGATCCGTTGGTCTCAATGCCAAGAATTGTGGACGAAATGAAAAAATTTTGAGAAAATAAAAAGTTTCCCCAGATATTCTCCGATTTGACAGCCAGGAATCAGGATGGTCTGAACACTCGTGGCTTTCTAGCGAAAGTGCTTCTACGTCGTCGGCCAAGTGTCCCGCATGTCGAGTTACTTTTTCTCTTGATTTAACATTTTAGCATTTCGAGAGTTCATGGCAAATAGACGCAGGCAATTATACAGATAATAATTTATAAATTTCTTATAAAACGTCATGTACCTCATTTCGTAGGTGAATTAACTTTTCATCGGAATGACATGAGAAAACGAAATATTTTTCTTTTACTTAGCACCGCCCTCTTATGTCTTTCCGCGCTCAATAACCGCCAACTCTTTCAAAATGCAGGACGAGTACATTGCGACGGCGAAACTTGGCTTCTTTCTGCGCCAGAGAAATTCCATATCGCTATGACGATGCTGCAATTTTACATTATGATTTCAATGCGTATAATGACGGCCATTCGATGCGCGTCACAATTCTGGGCTGGTCGATCAGATTATAAAATTCTATTCACGGTTTTCATTTTAGGAGTGGTTATGAGTATACATATACATATATATATTCTTTACAAATTATATATGTACATCATATACACATTTATCATTGTATATATATACTATCAATAAGCATGTCGTTATAAGTATGTCGATATGTATTCCAGCCTCGTATTATATACAGGGTGGGGCGTTTGTAGTGAGCAGATCGATTTTTTCGGAAACGAAGCCATATCTGTCTGGAAGTCTGAAAGATTTTTTTTACATGTGGGTTCGTTTCCGAAAGAATCAACCTGATCACTATAAATGCCCAACCCTGTATATATAAACATTTGTATGTCTACAGATATACCAGCAGCACCATTTTGTATACTGGCATAAGTACGTAGACTGTATAGATATAGTATACTGTTATAAGTCGACATCGTTTGCCGAATTCGCGTTTCGGGGACACGAGAGAGTAGACGAGAAGTGCGACGAATTTGCCGCTCGAATGTGCCAGAAAAAAAAAGTAGAGAGAGAAAGAAGGAAGAAAGAAAGAAAGAAAGAGTCAAGGATACCTCCAAGATCGACATAATGGACTCTTATGAGAAGGCAGATGTGTATAGAGTCTCCATTACTTGAAGTGAGAGAAAATCGTTTTGTTACCGATGCCACGTGAGACTCGACTCATATGCAAATATGTAATAGGAACTGTCCTCGATTTCTGATTCGCATCGATATCCTGTTGTAACACATCGCGAATCGATTAACCACGAGGTTCGAGTAATTGATCAAATAATTATATAAATAACCTAATAATTTGTTCTCGATTCTATTTCGCATACCTTTATGGAATTTCAATGCTATATCGCAGACATATACATATAGATATGTAATAGAGATCTGGATCTTTCGCAACAGGGCGAATGAGGACTAATCGTGAGTCTCATTGTTACATAACCTGGAAGCCGTGATAAAAAGATTCTTGGCTAAATTCACGTCACGTGCTCTCGGTACAATTATCAAGGCATATTTCAACACGCATAATTGTCTGGATGGATTTCCTTTTTTTAAACCCCTCATGGATATCCTTGCCATTGTTTGGTAATCCACTGCGGGGACTGACGTAGGTAACGTCAAAGCTTCGTTATTCTTTCGATAGATGTTGCGCATTACCGAGCGCTTGACTTACCAGCTACTGTTGGCCGTATCGAAGATAGTAAAAGACAAGTGGAAGTCACCCACAGAACGGCGTAGGCAAGCCCCCCGTTACAGAAATCACGTCGCATCATCAGCGCATCCAGTGGTTTTGGATAAACTTGTCACACCTGGAACAATGGATGGACTACTTAGAGATACGAAAAAGCATAGTCGGATTCTTGGATACAAAAGGATCGACTAGGTAAAATCGTAATAATTACTATGAAGCTTCTACGAGAATGTAAAAAGAAATGTGTTTTGCAGTACATAAGTTGAAGAGTTAATGGAGAGACAAGAATTTTAAAAGTTCCTTGATCACGGTGCTGGATGCTTCGAGAATCTTTTGGTTTTCTAACCTAAATTTTCAGAGTCATTTAAAAACCACCGTAGAATCTCCTGGATGACTTATTCTTTACACCATACAAAATATTCTAATGCATTATTCTACGTTATTCATGAGACACGAATTCCGTCTGCGTAAATTCTCAAATTCTGTTTTGTCTCTTCTGTATCGACTTGAGGCTCTCATGGTAACTTTTTCCTTGCTGTTTCTCTTTTTGTTACCCTTATACTAGCAGCCGTTGCTGGTACGTATCTATTTAAGCTAAATATCTTCTTACTGTGTTTCAGAAGTAAAAGTTTTTATTTATCGATACGATGAACTCTATCCTGGCAATGTTATCCGAAATTAGATATAATTGGACTGCTGTCCTGCAGAGAGAAAAACTAAAAAAGCATGGCTGCTGAAGGTTTACAAACGTGACTCCAGAATGGATTGTCGAATTGCATTATTCATAGGAAGGGTCCCTAAAGTTTGTCCCCTGGCTGAGTCTTAGGTAATGTAAATCAGAAAGAACGCAGCATGGGGATCATGCTTGATAACTAATTCAGGATCAAAGTCCTACGTTTCTCGGGGTCAACGATCGAGGTTTACTTTTTCTACCATATGAATGGGTCTATATTAAAATTATAGAAACTTCTCTTTTACACTTGAAAGTAAAAATCATCTTTCTCTTTAGAAATTCCTTCTTTGACTTCTTCTCGTCCGAGCTGGTATATACTCATCTTGCCCTAAATGTCAAGAGACACGATCGCCAGTTCAATACTGGGACCGGATGTGGGTCAGTTCGTCACTCGTGTTACCTTCCGGGTCGATGAAGCACTTCCTGGTACCACGAGGTAAGGAACTTTCTATTGTCATATAGACGAAACCGCATCAGACATCCTCGACTGCGTCATCGGCGCGCAACTTTCATAAAACACCATTCAAAAACTGCGAGGGTCGTGCCTATACTTGCTTTTCAAGCAATAGAGAGAAAGAGTCTGCATATGAAACCAGCGTCATCAGACACTTCATTCGTCATTGGATTTACCACAACGAAGTCTTCTATGAAATTCCTATTATACCTTCTACAGCGCGTAGATCCTATTGCGATAAAGTTTCTGTTCCAAATATTGTGAAACCTCAAATCCATCACAGAACCTAATGCGTAGCTGAAAATTGATTCAAATAATATTACGATGCATTCAGCATTTACATTGGCTCCTGTGGTTTTGGATTACTGCATTGTTTCAAATTGAACAGCGTAAACTAGGTAATTCTATCTATTTAACTGTCGATGCTAGTAAGGATGTTGTTAGTAGTTTTCTATGTTCTCATCTTTCCTTCGAAAGGACAGTAATACGCTTAGAATTTGATAAAGTAAAATTCGAAATTCTTTTTTTTTCAATTTAGTAATTAGTTTTTACATTTAATCAATTATACTTCCACAAATTGACTGACATGATTTATGTCACTGTAATCAAGTTCCTGGTTAGTATGATTAGTTTCCCTTTAACTAATCCAAACTTTAAGCTGATCATATTCTTTATGTCCAGAATTCAACATTCACATTATACATATATTTGTGTGAAAATAAGTTCTCACTTGAGAAACTGAAAGATGTTTTTTTATTGTCAAGATAAGTACTCCTAGGCGACATCACACTTGCCGTTATGCCTTGCGGTATATTTTATAAAACTTTAAAGCCACCAAGCTTGGAGTATCGTATTTACGAAAAGACGCCCCTCCAGCCACATACTTTGATGTTACTGATAATATCATTAAAAATGAAAAAGAAAACAGTGAAAGATGTTATAGCATTCTCTATCTTAATAAAACTTGTACAATTACAAAATTGATTGCCACGTATATACAGTTCGTAACATAGATTGGAAGTTCAATGTAATTTCCATTAACCCAGAATAGTGAATTTTTTGCTACCAAATGGTCAATTGACGAATGTATAGGTACTATAGGTGCTAATCGAAGGGGGCCTAGAGTAGGTCAAAGCAGAGTACAGAGTGTGAACATGTATGAATACAGTAGCGCGTTAAGCGTTATAGATAGAATGCGTTGCAGGGAATTGGTGTCAGTAACTACACTAGAACGGCTGTTGTTCCGATCTGGTTAACTGGCTGATATAACATCTCAATTTCCCATAGTGGGATGCTGGTTGCTACCGTTAACGATATTATGCTAGATAACGGTGGCTGGAAACTTGTGCGATTGGAAACGCTCATTGCGATACAGATGCAAACTAGAGTGAATGGTATAGCAGTAAAACTGGAAGAAAAAAAAAATTGGAGCTTTATAACATTATTAGCATTGTTTAAGACTACGTAACAATTGAGAACCAGTGGAAAGATACGAATTTGTGTAATTGGATATTATCAATGACAGTGAAATTTAATATATGAATGGAAGCACGCTCTGATTACTATAAATAAGTGGCTATTAATTTTTGATTAATGGATTATATTAAAATACGTTAAAGGTAACGAGTGGATTAATCAGAAGCAATAAAAATAATGATATGACTTACTTTAAGTTTGGTTATCCAAAAAGAAAAAGTACGCGCGCACACACGACCTACTTTCGTGTCAATCAATGTAAATATTCTCTCGATTGAATGGAATGATTGAATTATTATTTAATTAATAACTCAATGCACTGTCTTGCAGAATCAATCTGACTTTGACCACGCTTGGAAACTCTATGCTTGCTCACTCCGCATCGAATGACGGCTGAGAACTGTCCTGACTGGAAGCATCGGCAGAGCGTGCACGTATGATGACCCCCTTCTATAATACTTGTGGCTTCGTGGATCTACGCCACTCTGTTGACCGGGATGATGATACCGACCACCAGGAAGGGGATGGCTGGCAAATCTCATTCGTATAATAAAGATCATTTCATCGGATGCCATTGATGATTCCTACCTGGAGAAATTAAGATTCGTTATTAGAAAGATAAACAATTCTTCTATGATTTGATAATGAGAAAAATCTATTTACTTTAATAAACTCTTGGTCATTATTCTTTTCGACCAGGTATCTCAAGATTTATCATCACTCCAGACTGGATTTCCACGAAAGCAGGAACTTGGAATTTCCGGTTCCAGTGCTCCTGGCTTTACTGTACTCCCTGCGGAAGAAATCTGAGTCGAAAATAAGTTTAATGCATTCGTATAACCAGTCATAGTGCATTCAGATCGTAGGATCCGTTGACGTGGTCGAGGAACGGGTCTGGCTCGGCATTCCTAGATGCCTCGGGGCGCAAACCGAGAGCCGTCAAGAGGAAAGGCCCAGTGACCGACATTCCCATTCTCATTCTTCCTGATCCTGCCTGCGTTCCGATCGCGCGTTCCGATCTGCTCAAAGAATCATCTATTACGCCACGATAAGATAAATATAAGTTTTTTAAACAAAATGCTCCATTTATGTCTACATGGAAATATTCTTCATCTCCCAAGCTTGCCAGATGATGTAGCAGCTACATATGACCTCGGTATATGAGACACGATCGATAAACAATTTCCCTGATTTGATTAGCTCGGCGAGGGAAACGTTATTACCGTTAATTGCAATTACCAAAGGACTTCGTGTCAGTTGGCAAACATTGATAATTTCACGCTAACATACCCTCCGCCGTCTCTCCAATTACAGTTAACTGAACGATCCTACGACCGGAAGGGACTTCCTAGTTACCAAAAATGCCGGAAGGCACACTTCCCAGACTGCCTATTCAAATATTTACATGGCAGCTGCAAGCCAGATACAAGCTACCTGTAACATTACTGCTCCTCTGATGCGCTTCGATGACTTTTTCAGGAAGCCCAACGAGGTTCCTGATCCGACGCGATCGACTATGCTTTGCAATATCCATAGAGGCGTATAAACCATGTCACTGACGCCTCATGGAAGTCACATGGGTTATCGTTATCGGCTGAGACTTTAATCTTGTCAGGAAGCATTGAGACGTACAGACAAGCAGTAGCTGTACAACGTCAACATTACACTAACCTATAAATCAAATAAGAAACTTACAAAAGACTCTATTGTTAGACTCCAGGGAAACTGAGACAATGAATGATTTTTGGTAAAGATAGTATATTCTACTTTTCTCGGTTGGAGGATTCTACTGTAATACGGATATCGATCAATGACCTGACCGATTGATCGATGGATCGGTCAATGCCTGAGATGTTGTTCTGGTGGATGATGCATGTCGTGTTTTTTTAGGCTGTGTAGGCCGGTAGGACACGCCTGACGTCACTGAGGTGGATGCCCCCGGACACGATATGCGTATAGAAAGTGCGACCGCTCACAAGGAAAGGCTCTCTCGCTCATATAAACGAAGCTACGCATTCACGCGCTTTTTTCACCTATACACTGGTCAGAGTATCCGAGGAGACTCTCAAGACCCACGCCTTATGCTCTTCTTTCATGCTTCGTATACCTTTTTTTCTAGCTGATGAGCAACCCTAGGACTTTTTGCGGGATTTCCTAACTCTTGGTTATACAGCTCTCTATACGGTGCGGTACTCGGTACCGTTTCGCTTCTTAAGAAGGATGCGATTACGCAATCTCTTGGTTTCGTGGGCATGCAACTGTACTTCCTATTTCCGACCTGGATTCCGAAATCTTGTCGATAACGTAAATGGGAATTAATTCGGTAGCTGCTGAATTCTTCCTGGTTTGTATTTGCTTGGTGTTCATTCTGTATATGTATAATTTGCGTGACGTCATAATGTCTATTTGAAATAAGTTGGTATTTTTAATGTTAGAAATGACGTTTTACCTGTCGCGTTTGAGGTTTCAACGAAAGTAGATCATGGCTCTTTGCATATACTCATCCGGAAGGTCTCTTGGTAATCGCATTACAGCATGACTCGTGTTTTTTATTTGTGATGGACAATTAGTCAGGGTCATAGTGGATGGAGGCTGATGTGGGCACCGAAACCTTCATGGATTATGTTAAACGGATTCATGTTTGTTCAAAGTCAACATTAAAAATAATATTTCGGTTTAGGATCATTTAAATACCTTGCATTCGATGGAGTATTATATTGCTCTGAATAATAATTAATGTAGACAATGAATTTCCTTATGAGATTACTTTCCAGCAGTTTCTGGAAATCGCATGAATACAATGAATATGAGAAAGTAAGAATGGTGTTCTTGCTCATTTAAGTTGAAGTCTTCGGGAATCTCAGCGCCCTAGTGAACTGTAGGTCTTACACCGGAAATGAAGAAATTATGGATTTCTGTCAAATGATCTTTATGTGTGCGCATTAAGCATTCGCATTATGGTGGTAAATTATATGTATATTAGGGAGAAAAAGTTTTTTTTCTACTGAATTATTTGGTAAATTTATATAAATTCTGAAATTTTCTAATCATTCAAGTTGAACAAGGATGGTGTTTATGCGCAGTGCGGCCGTTTTTTGAATTACATTGCGCATGTGCTTCCACGTATGTCACAGTGTCGTGCATAACCTCCCGGGCGAAATAAAGACTGGGAGTTTTAGTCTATTTGATTTTTAACGGGTTTTTGCATTAGATAATACGAGTGGTAGCTTAAGAATTTACCAAAATGGTGTCCGTTTTAAATACGGTGGACACTGCTCATGAGGACATGATCCACGATGCAGAAATGGATTACTATGGTTTAAGGTTAGCTACCTGTTCCAGTGACAATTCTGTGAAGATTTTTGACTTGAAGAATGGCACGCAGAGCTTGGTGGCCGATCTTAAGGGTCACATAGGTCCCGTCTGGCAAGTTGCTTGGGCACATCCGAAATTTGGCAACCTCTTGGCTTCCTGCAGTTATGATAGGTATGACTCGGTGTTAATATTTTACGAAATCTTACTTCAGTATTACACCTTACTACTGTCTATCAGGAAGGTCATAATTTGGAAAGAACTTGGAGAATGGACCAAAATCTATGAACATACGAGTCATGATTCTTCCGTTAATTCCATCGCCTGGGCACCCCATGAATTTGGACTTATTCTGGCTTGTGGAAGCTCCGATGGCACTATATCTATTCTCACTAATAACGGCGATACCTGGGAAGTTCAAAAGATTCCTAGTGCTCATACTATTGGTTGTAATGCTGTTAGTTGGTGCCCTGCCATAGAGCCAAATTACGATTCGAATTCACCTAATCAGAGAAGTGGACCAGTGAAGAGGCTAGCAACCGGAGGTTGTGATAATTTAGTTAAGATTTGGAAAGAAGAAGGAGACAGATGGATCGAAGAAAATAAGCTAGAAGCTCACAGTGATTGGGTACTATGCTAATTCCTAATATGATTACTGACAAAAATAATATAATAGTTATATAAACATATTGATCGTTATTCCAGGTGAGAGACGTAGCCTGGGCTCCGGCAGTAGGACCTCCAAAAGCTGCTTTAGCGTCCTGCTCCCAGGACCGACGCGTGGTTGTCTGGACTTCAACTGATTATATCAGTTGGACACCAAATGTCCTGCACGTGTTCGACGACGTCGTCTGGAACGTCAGCTGGTCCCTTACAGGAGGTATTCTGGCAGTTAGTGGAGGAGATAACAAAGTATCTCTGTGGCGTGAAAATTCTGAAAGCCAGTGGGCCTGCATTTCTGAATTGAACAAAGGTCAAGGAAATCTGAATAACGCAGATCAACGAGCTCTATAACCCTCTATCGCTAACGCTGAATTCCACTAATAACAGTGAAATGTATCATAAAGGTTCATAGACGTAAGCAAAATTAAGATAAAATAAAAAATCATAGCTGTTTTATAAAAATTAATAATCGGCCATAATTTTTCACTATCCTCTCGTTACTTAGAGGAATGGGTCTTAAAATTGTAAAAGACATTTTGTAAATTCAATTGTAGAATATTATGTTTCGGTGATGTACTTTCGTGCAATAGCACAGTACGATACATTCCAATCCCGGATGTGTTAATATTATGCAAAACAATGAATGTACAATTACGCAAACCCGACAATACAGGGCGAATTCAATTGAAAATATCTTTACAAAAATGCATAAAGACTACTATCCTCTTAGAAAAAGAATGGGTACCGAAGACAGACGAAAGAGAGAAAAAATGATTGCAAAAGGTTAAAGAAACGATGTACAATCGAATCGTGGCTCATTCTTGAGTATATAAAGAAGCAGCGAAAACAATGTCCCGCTTAATAGCCGTCGAAGCTTCCTCCATTTTTTCTTTAAGGACAGGGTCGCCGATAATTATAGCTGCATTCTTCACGTCGCGCAGAGTCTCGTTTAGCTGCTGAATACACCTAACAATAATTCCTTCCTGTACGTCTGTTAGTTCCATAATTTTTGTAAATGGTTTTTCTCGTGCCCACTCGTAGACGACCTCCACCAAGTTAAAATTTAAAGGTTCGGTCGGGTCTACCCCAAACTCCTTTTCCACTGACACAATAGCGTCGTATACCTCCGTTAAAGCTTCACAACTCTGCAAAACATGGGCTGGTTAATTATAAGCTTTAAATTTTAATTATCCGAAATATATACCTTTTGCAATGAATCCAAATGACTAGGAAGTTTAAGTTGCTCATTACTCCTTTGCTGATAAACAAGCGCTGACAGTAGAGCAGCTATCTCTGCTGGTGGTAAAACTGTCAGGACGTTTCTGAAGACCAATTCCGTGATGAGCAGCTCGTGAGTGCCCATTTCTAACGCAACTCTACCCTTTAGTGCCACTGTGACAAAAAATTATTCAATAATGAAAGTAGTCGCAGTCAATTTTTTGAATTTCTAGATGAACATATTTCAACCTGTATGTCCATCAGCTGCGTAAAGAAATTATGTTTCCAATACGATGGATGATTTTTCAATATACAAAAATAATCATGCATTGCTGAACCTTCTTACCTCTCTCATCCTGATCAATGTATCGAAGATGTCTGAGTACTTCTACTCTGTTCTTATAATCTGGATAAAATGTTAAACTCTCATCACTGAGTGCAAATTGAAGTTTTGCTCTGCGGTCCTCAAGTTCCTTTCGCATGAAAACCAGCTCGAACTGTTCCTCAAAGTTGACAATATCTCCGTACTTGAAATTACTTAATTTTTTTTTCAAATTCTCCAGATACGTCATATTAGTTAAAAGTTCATGATCATTCACACTCATGTTTGTATAAGGTAAAAGGATTTCAGGATTCGCCACAGCGTTTAAAGATATCGTTGTCAGTTCTTGTATGGCTGCTTGACACGTAGGACCAGGTGGAGTGTCTCTTTAAAAGTAAAGATGCAAAAATTAATTATTAAAAAAAATCCTATAACCCTCCCATCGGAAATTAACAAAGTATCCTAAAACATACTTGAATCTTGGTATCTGACGTCTCTCCCAGTCACTAATTATTAAATTACTATCAACCTTCATCGTACAATTGGTAATTTCTAATATATCATCTGGAGGAATCTGTAGAACTTGATGCGAAGCGACTCCCTCAGGAACGAATAATTCCTTTTTCGTTAATGCAATCATCTTATAGAAATTAATAGACTTGAGATTAGATTCAGGTTTCGAATCTGGGGTCTCTAACTGTATATCATCGCTTGAGGGTGTCTCTTCAGAATTGTCCAGCACCAGTACCTTGTACTGTAAATCTACACCCTTTGGTACAATGCGCAACAAAAGAGCTAGCTTATTATAATGATGCATATGAGATATAATCAGGATCCTGCCGACGGTTAAAGCCTTGGAGGGTTTCTTCATGGTGAACATCCGGGGTTTCAGTGGCTTTAACTCCTGAATATATTCCTTTGCGACAGTATAAAATTCAGCAATTTGTTTCTGAAGATCGTTAAATTCTGGCAAATCTGCCAATTGCTTCTCTATCTCGTTAAGGTCTTTCTTAAATTTCTGTTGTTTTGATATCAGTTTCGATTCCTTGAAGGATCTCCTCATCATCCCTTCTACAGTAACTGCTTCACTGATTCTTCGCAAATTTAATATCATCGAATACGTAACCCGAAATTGGGACTCTAGATTTTTTGGTTCACCGCACATCATATTCTTCAATTCCAGTGGGGAAGGAATGCCGCTCTTACACATTATTATTACGGTTCCTGTAGGATCCAAACCTCGACGACCAGCTCGGCCAGCCATCTGAATGTATTCTGCAGGATACAAAGTACGAAATCCAGTTCCGTCGTATTTTCTTACAGAATCAAAGACGACGGTACGTGCTGGCATGTTGACGCCCATAGCGAAGGTTTCGGTAGCGAATAAGAGCTGAAATATCGAGTTTTAATTCATTGGAAATAAAGTTACAAATTGATTAAGTATAATTACAGATTATTTGCAGTACCTTCACCACTCCAGTCTGAAACAATATTTCTACGATTTCCTTGAGTATTGGCAAAATTCCACTATGATGCACTCCGATACCTTTAGAAAGGTACATCTGCATCTTCCTAACTTGTGGCAGCATTGTGTCCGATGGTTTTAAACGTTTTATACACCGTGTGAAGAAAGTATTAATTGATTCCTTCTCATTTTTCGTTGTCAAATCAATAGACTCCAGCGCCTCTGCATTCTTGTCACATCGATTCCTAGATAAAGTAAACGCGACTACCGGCAAATTATTCTAAGGAATAAAATTACTCTTTATTACAATGTTTCAGGGTTACGAAGAACTTGATTGAGACATTGGAGAGTACCTCACTACGAAGATGATCTATAAAAGCAAGCCATGTTGTTTTTTCTTTATTCTGAGGATTTCTGTCCTTCTTATCCATAATTGGCTTTGTGCTTCTACGAGTATCTGGGCCGTAAGGACCTTTTTTCTCTTCGGCAGCATCTTTTGCAGCTTTGGCTGCATTGTATCTACACAGAATAATATTTTGTTCTTGTCGTAACAGTATATAAAGATTATATAAGAAACAGCAACCTACCCATCCATTAAAAAATCTCCTTTGCTGTCAAGAATCAGGAATCTTTCATTTTTGGTCTTTTTATTCGTACCGGTGTAAAGGAAGTGTTGCAGTGGTACAGGTCGTTTCAAAGTACTTATCACGTACATCTTTCGTTTTTTTATTTGACCTACCCAATTGGCAAATACCAAAGGATTCGGTACGGTTGCTGATAGCATAACGATGTTGACCGTAGGTGGTAATAGAATCACCACTTCCTCCCAAACGTGACCACGCTACAACAATCCAAGTCAGTCAATCAGGCTAACTAAATCAGAACGGCTCAATGCAGACTGTATACTCACGTCTTCATTATTGATATAGTGCACTTCGTCGAATATTACGTATTCCAAATCTCTAAGAACCTCGGAAGCACAATAGAGCATTGACTGAAGAATTTCAGTAGTCATAATGAGACAAGAAGCCGTTTGATTGATTTGAAAGTCGCCGGTTATTAAACCAACGCTGTCAAATTTATTCTTAAAATCGCGATACTTTTGATTTGAAAGAGCTTTTATGGGTGACGTATAAATAGTTCTAGATGGGACGTTACATAAAGTAATTAGAATCATGCGTTTGGTTCAGTTCTATATAGATTTACCTTGTCATATGCCTTTGACTCAAAGCTATAGCATATTCTGCTACCGTAGTTTTCCCAGCAGATGTGTGTGCTGCTACAAAGACATTGCAACCCTCCTCAAGTTTGATAACAGCCTGTTTTTGAAACGTGTCCAATTCGTAATCATACTTGAATGCTAGATCTGGGACCTTTTCTTCAAAATTGGCAACCGGAATGGAAACATCAAGCATTTCCGCCCATTCCATTTCTGTTTTGAGTGAGGTACCTGTCGATGTTATTTTCAAAACAGAAACGTCGGGTTTTGTCTGCACATCCGTAACATCGTCCAGCTTTGTTAAGTCAATTTCCATGTCGTTTTTGATTGTTTCCTCTTTCTTCGTTTCCGAAGGTGTCGACCAGAGTCCAATTAAATTCTTCTGCTCGTGAACCATTGCCAATAAGTTCACTTCCTCAGATTCTACTTCAGATTCCTTGGAGTCCAGTGTTGGAGAAGCTGCCTTTTCAATTTCTTTATCCTTTGGAGTACAGTTATCACTCTTGAATTCAATGCCTGCACTGAAGCCTTTTGCTAAGGTTCTAAGATTATTTTCAAAATCTATATCTGAAGTCATGTTGTTCTTTGTTGGTTCTAATTCTTCGAAACCACCAGGCCAGAAAATACAATTGCTCGCACTACCTGGCTCACATTTTAATAATAAATTAAATTATATCATGAAACAATGCAAGGTAAAATAGTTGTTAAAAAATATAATACTACACACCTCTGACTCCTTCTTTCGGTGGTCCTGGTGCTCTACTCATCGACATAGAGTTCCTTGCAGTTTCTCCTGCTCCTTGTAATGGGACTTCCTTCATATCTTTTATACTGCCTGTTATAGGATCTCTGTCAAATCTTAAAGTCATGCCTACAGGTGCTAAGTCGGAGTGTAATAATTGAAGAATGTCAGGTTCTCTTGGCCAGTAACACTGTACATTATCAATCTGGTGAATGGGTAGCCGTTCAGGACATGTAATGTACGCACGTATTTCGGATTTTATGTCGCTCAGTATAGGCGGTGGACCAAACGGCATCTAAAATAATAAAGTTGTACATTAATCAATTATATATTCTAACGTCTATGTCTATTTACTGTAGCAATTAAACAATTTTTAATTTGAACTTTTAAATCGAAGCGCAGTTAGTGGCTTTACTATAAAAAAAATGATAAAAAAATATGCACTTGCATGCTCCATAGAGTCGTATGCTTCGTAATTTTAAGATTAATTTATTCATATCTTGTATAATGCTGATTATAAAAGATCCTGTATATTTTGGAAACCGAAAATGCTGGCATCAATTGAAATATAAATATAGGAGGTTGTGGTTCATAAAATCTGTCTTGTTGTTCCAATAAGATTAACTGGCTGTAATAAAGATTCTTTTGAATTTTTAATCTCGAAAATTACCTCGATGTTATATTTGCCTTTTGAGACGCTCATCTTTAAACAAATATATGTTGAGCGAGGTTTATTAATGTTTACAGCAGTTTGGAGTGTTCTGATTGACGTTCAGAATGACAGAAATTTATTTGATGCACTACCGCCATCTATATTTTTTGAGAAAATTTATTACTATTAAGAAATGATTAAACGTTGATACGAAAGGACACTATTTTACTAAATGATAATAAAGAGGATTATGGTCTCACACGGCTCCTTCTGAGCGTAATATTGAGAACCATTACTCACATAGAAATCAATGGAAGATTGTGTGGTTCATAGAATGTTTTGATGAATTATTTTACATTTCATAAAAGAATCGATATAGTTTTACAATTATGAGTTGTTCCGGTATCTTAACTGCATTTTCCAGGTAGAGTTTCATGTTTTCCGCATGTGTCATTCTTATTTTTATATAGAATTCATTTAGATCATATTATAACCTCTTACTGTAGAAAATAATTTTATAATAATTTCTTTCAGAAAATAATTATTTTCCTTTTAAAAACTACCCTGTCTACATAATTTATTTGCTTGTCACAGAGAATTCAAATAGCAATGAAATTTATGTAAAGCACTTCAGGCAAATTGAAATTTATGATTACTATTTTTCAGGCTAACAATATACAACCGATCCAACCCAATAAGAAATATTTCTACCAATACAATACCCGTGTTCTTCAGAATCACCGATTCTCTCCTGTAACTATAATACTTTATCTTGAGCTTGTTTGTCTAGATAGTAATAATTTCATTGATCGTGTATTTTTACTTGCTCAATTACAGAGCAGAACCTTTGAAGAAGAAAAAGAAACTTGACCCGGCAATTGTTAAACAAAGAGAAGAGAGGAAAAAAAGGAAATTAGAGAAATTAATTAAAAGACTAGAAAAGCATGCGAAACAGTTAAAACCAGTAGATGAGATGGAAATTCCTTTAAAATTAATCGATGAAAGAAAGTAAGTATCTGTCACATTATCAAATCATATTTCATGTATTAATATGGTTGCTGCTAATCTATTTTTATTTAAGGATACGTCTCAGACAGATCTCACCACTATCCCCCGAAGTAATAGATGAGAGAGTATTACTGCAAAAAGAATGGGCCAAGTATAAGCTGAACCAGAATTTAGCTAACATACAAAAGTTAGATTACATAATGTATTCTCAACAAAGAGCTCTGGATGAACTCAAGGCAGTATCCGAAGACCTATATAACGAAGCAATACAGGTAAACAAGGTGAAGCAATAATTAGAAGTAATTTACAAATATATGTTTTTACAGCTTGATATTCGCATGCTACCACATACAACGACTGGTCCTGTGAGAACTCCACCGATAGAAAACTACGACAGTCCGGATGGAGACTATACAGACATAACTCGTAAATTTGAAGGAGAGACGTGAGAATAGTAATAGACTTATATCTAGTATCTATAAAAAATTAGATCATTGAATAAAATATTTGTCACCGTACAAGATCAATCCCTTGTCTTTCCACTTCTTACTCACGATGTTACACATTGCACTGTCGACAATTGCAATCTACAAATAATCCACTACGAATCGATTTAAAATATTTTTATTTCTTGGGTAAAAAACAACAGTACAATTATATACAAATAATTTATACGATTTGCTACGTCACGAACGTATTCGTAATTAGACACTATACCAGATAAATGTATGCAGCCTTTGGATTCTGTAATTGCAGATATGACGTGTCTCTTTTACGATATACAAAATTACATAAAGATTAACATAAGGCGTCATTACGGATACGTTGCAGTTTAGGATATATCGTAGCGCAAGGATATTACGCGAAACAATAAGCTATTATGATAATAGAGTCAAATACAGTAAGCGTAATTTGTTAATTTTCCGTACAAAAGAAGAAATTAGAAAGATAAAGTCGGTGTAAGCATTGATACTAATTAATCTAGAACCTCGTTCGGCAAGTGGGTACGTGTTTCGTATAAAATGACAACCCGAATATATATATATATATATAAATTTCATATAATCAAATTTGCATTTGTATATCAAATAAGATAAAGTTGAGGAAAAAATGGGACAAACATATTTTCGTAAAGCCGACAGCTTTGAATAAAATATTAAATAATCTGATATGCTGAATCTGATGGCTTACTAATAAATATAATTGGCACGAATTCTTAATATTTTACTGATAAAATACAAAGGTCATTCACAGGCCGCATAAACAGAAAGCAAAAATAGAATAAGAAATGTAGATTATCCCTTACTTGCCGAGCGCTGTCCTAGCCATTGGAGTAAAGATACACGTACCAATCGTACCCAGCAAACGCATCAAATTTTATGCAATATATTCATTATGTATAAATTACATGCAATCTATTGATTCCTGCTGAAATATATAACACGTTACATTCACTATGTGAATAGACACAAAGGTCACGTATCTAAGTATGTATTGAAATGTGGGTATGAACAAAAAGTCTAGCAAAATTGTATGGCGTTTCTGCACACACACACACACACAATTATGTGCGGTAAGTGCACAGTCAGTGAGAAGGCAATGTTGAATTTCCAAGAAAAAAAGAAAAAATGTAACGTGTTACATTTTTGAGTAGGAACTAGTAGTTCGCACGTGTAAAAGTTAGATGCAATAAATATAAATATGTTACGTAAAATATTGTCTGCTGGGTATATACATATAGTGTTCGACTGATTACATTATCACAGTAAAATTAAACTAAAGGAATATGGGTCTGAAAGCTACGAATTTTAATTTCGTGTCTGAGAGTGATTAAAACCATAATCTACATGGTAGTCATTGCATACCATGAAATTCCAATAATCAAGGCTCTCAAAAGATGGAATACGATTAAAGATACTGATCGATGAGTAAAGATAAATAATGATTCGTGTAAGTCAATCGATCGCGTCTGATTTTCAATGTCGAAGAACTTGTAACCGGTATCGATAGAGTTCACTATAAAATGCGAAAGTCGGTTTCCATCAATGCTGAAGAGTCCTACAGATATGTATCGAAATCATTCGGAGGATTTGAATGATTTATGAATCAAATCTCAAAATATAAGGATGCTTCGTTAATGAGTCTTTATAAAATTACGAAAATTGCCTGTCTATACATATATTTAAATATACGATATGAAAAAAAAAAAAAAAAAGAAAAATCATCCGTTACTTATCAAAAACTATCATTTAGACTAGAAGCATCCGACTGATGATTTAGTTTACAATTAAAGATGTAGGGCTTGATATAATTTAAAGGACTAATCGAATTTAAGCTCGCGCTTACACATGGGACATTTGTCGCTACTTTTGAGACACTGCCTGAGGCAATCCGCATGAAAGAGATGGTGACACGGCGTCACTCTAGCTTTCTGCATGTTGCAAAGACATACGGCGCATACGTCATCGAATCGTTCAATTTCGTCCACGGTGGCTTTTCTATACTGATTCAAGATTTCACGTTCCTTTCGTAGAACAGCACCAGAGTTCTGTAGGAGTTCCTTCGACCTGAGGTAGACGTTCAAGTAGGAGGCGACAAATAGGAAACGCCAGGGTGCTGACGGGAGCAGGATGAGAGTGAAGAGGGTGGACATGCCTATGGTGAAGCAGCGCAGTATCACCGGAGCATAAAGATTCTCAATGCATTCGAGAGCTTCTAGTTGAAGGAAGCTCAGGATCGGTGGGAACATGTCAACGAAGACTTTCTCCGTCGCCGAGTAATAGGTCCAGGTGATGACGGTGTAGAGTGTCGAAGGTCTGGACAATGAGTGAGGTGTCAGTTAACAGATTCGACCTAATTAATAATTCCTAAATTGTATCCAGGATACTCAGACTTTCTCTACTTACTTGTAGTGCTGAAGACCCTGTTCCAGGCCGAAGACCAGCAGCATGAAGGTCAAGGTCACGACGAAGGTCACCGCTTTTGTCCACTCCAGGACAATCTTCGTCGCCGACATGGCAAGGTGTTTTATCTGTGATCTCTCAGTCAGGGTGACGTACGGGGACCAGTCCTCTTTCTCTATAAGTTCCTTTATGTAGCTAACGCAGTAAGCTATCACGTTGTAAAACATCAGGGTGTAGAGGCAGGTCATCCTCTGCTGGGGCAGCAGAACTTTGTCAGCGAGCATCAGGAAGACTATTTGATTGGCCATTATGGAGATATTTTTCATTTTCATAAAAAGATTCTCAGCCTTGTCCACCGGGGCGTAGAGATGTTTCAGGAAATTGTACAGAGGGTTCCAGGCCTTCTTGGCTCCATCTGTAAGAAGGAACGACGCCATGTTTTTTTATACTGTTACAAGATAATTAGTTCTGATTATATTTTTTATCGTTATATCTTAACGCGAAACGATCGTAAGTTTTCTGTAAAAAATCAACCGGATGTGCGACAGCAAAACGACCACCCGTCCTAACGGTATCGTCATTTTCTTAATAAGCGAATGAAAAACGACCGTCCAAAAAATCGGCAGGATGGTCATTTTTCAATATTCTTTTCAACACAATACCTTTGCACGATCACACGAAAGATTTTCTGAAAATTCGCTTTTCAGTCGCTAATTGAAAAAACGACCATACGATTAGGATGGATGATCGTTTTGCGACCGTCTGTGAGGTGAATTTTAGGCACGGAACGACTCATTGTTCTTTTACGCTCGTAAAGACTGTCAGACTAGTTATTTAGGAAATAAACAAGTATAGTCTCCTTATCTACATAGTTTACATATGCATCATACCTATCGTTATCAGTAATTCGGTAAACACATACGATAATAGATACATCAATCACTTTCTCTCGCAGTGGAAGGACCAGTTGTTATCAATTGACGATATTAAGCTTCAGAGTTTTTAAAGAGCTAAATCATTCTTTAGCTATTCTAATTACGTGTATATAATAGTATGCTACTTTATACACATGTATTTACAAAACTCAGATAACAGATAGTCAAGGGTCCAAACTGCAACTTTATCAACATTAGATATATGTATATACCGACATGCATTACTATTGCCATCCTAGTTGATATCTCTAATCAATAATGCACGTATGCCCTAATTTATTATAAAACTCCAAAGAGAAACAATAAACCGTTTCTTAAAGACATCAAGTCTACATTATTATTCTCGAACCATCAAACTTTCCTATTTAGCACGCGACCCACTTATCACCAATCGCATGGAGCAGCTGTGTGAAAGATAAAAAATTCTTGCACGTTCGCATGGTGATTTGAATTTTGAAGAAATGAGTAAAAATATTATTATATTATCCGACTTTGTCATATGTTATATCCAGCAACCACCAAGAGATTTCAATGCCCGTTTAACAGAATTGAACTGTCACGTATACGTAACATATGTGGTGGTACCAATTGCAAGATTAAAAAAGATGTTGATAAGATATAGAACGAATATACAGAAAATTCTGGTATATTGATTAGGTTGGATGTTTCGTGAGTATACAATTTATCCAATTGGAAGAAATCTCAGAGGATGATCATATTGGTATCAATTGAATTACAAAATAATTGGACGCTGCATAGCGGAAGGGGTAGTTGGAGAGAGAAAGAAGAACAAAATTAAGGTGAAGAAATACGACGAACAGATTATACACTACTGATGAAGATTGGTGCGGAGATAATGAGTGAGAAAGAGAGAGAGAGAGAGAGAGAGAAAGAAAGAGCTGGAAGGGTTAAGATAATAGTAAGGTGCCAGAGAACGGAGTAATTTACGATACGGTGGTCTACTTTGTTGCAACGTGCACACGCCTCTTCGGCATCGCTAATCGAGCGTAACGTAATCGTCCCGGGCGATGGATCGTCTTGATTTTTCGTATCCAAAGGATATTAGCATATTAATGGACGTCAATCACAGAGTCTTCGGCAAACAGGACAAGACGTACGTATCGGGAGGAGTTTAAGGCGTCAGGAAGGGGGTTTGGAGGCGCCCGTGAAGGGCGATATTCGCATGGCAACCGACACAGCATCCTTTGGGTTTCAAGGATCGGCTATGGGGTATAAAACCAGCCGCAGATGCGATCCTGAGCACACTTCAGATCATCCAAGGATCACCTCGACGTCCTTCTCAAGATCGCCAAGGAGTCAGGTGAGGATCAATTGCGCTGATAATTTATCTATCCTTTATAACTGCGTACCCTGGATATACAAATTTAATACGTATACTGTATCCTAATATACTGTTAGGGTGTTTAGTTAACGTTAAAACGGACACACTTAATCATAAATTTAATAATTTCAAATAATATTGATTATATATATAGAATTTCCGTACCTCTAGTAGCTGCGACCAAAGTCTTCAGGATGGCCACTGGGTATCTGTAGTTAGCGCTGAAGACGACCGGTAGGACCAGGGCCGAGTATAGCGCCGGTGCCGGGGATGGCAATAGGGGCAGGGGCCCTCTGGGACAATAGGGTAGCAACAGTACGGCACTGAGCAGACACACACTCTGAGCAGTCTTCTCTCTGTCGAAGGTCAGGGAATTCGCCCGCACCCGACCTCTCACGCGCGTTATCATCCCCATCTTCTGGTCTTTCTGAAAAATCACCATTAAAGTGTAACAAAACAAAGTGCAGGAGGATCGAAAGATTCGTCTTGAAAGACACGATAGCTTTTAGGTTTCTTAATTCTCGCTTCTTTGACTCTTCCTTTTCCCTCGATTTCTCAGTGCAACTCAGGAGCCTACTCAGCGCCAGATTTCTTGGCAAGCAACTTCTATCGCAAGAGACACGTCCCACGGTTCTATCTCGAGCTTCACAGTCTATATTCGGCACCGTGAAGTATTTTTGGGAAGGCACTCGGCTTTTCCGTTGGCTTCCCGCGAGATGTAAACAACCTGGGGAATAGGCCAAAGCCGCGTCACGTATCGCGAGAGCCTTCCAGATAGGTTACAGTGGCGAGAATACACGCGAATTCGTGAATACGTTGGGTGAAGATAAAGAGAAAGATGCTAAACACTCGTAAATCACGAAACGTCACGTACAGCGCACAGATATACAAAGGAGGGTTATGTAAAGACTTGTCGTCTTCGTACGATGCCGCGTGAACTCGATTCAAGAAATCGACATTTGCGAGTTAGTGTCTCGAAACTTGGATCGATTCCGAAAAGCATTCACGATATATTCGCTTCGATATTTTATAACAATTTCATTAGGCAACTTTGTGTCGCGTGCAATGAATATTCGCCTGCATTCTAAACGGACGTTGTAATTATTAGAGGTTACGTTATGATTTTCGCTGTCAAAACAATCCACAGAAGTGAAGGAAAGGTTGTAAACAGCTTACGGTTATATTTTGCGGTACTTTAATATGTACCATCTACCCCGAATAATCTAGGGATAATATCGTAATGGGGTTAAAGATGAAAGTAAAATAAAAATTCTGTCCGCCAGATCGACGTATTTTGAAAACAAGAAGCGAATCGTTTTGATTATTTTTGGTACGTAAAGAAACGCCTAGATGGTCTTGAATCGCGGATTTTGAACTTTTTTATTTCTATTTGTCGTCGCTAATCTTCGGTGTTAATGTATACGGTGTCAGCGAGACGATTAAAAAGAAAAGTCTGAGCGATGTTGACGCAATTCTGAAATTGTTTAGTCGTGGGCGATTGGAAGGCCTTGACCGAGCTTTCAAGACGTATTGGCTGAACCTTCAGCTAAAAGCTTGCCACGTTGAGTTGTCAACAGATTGTGAATTCGTTAATCGTCATAACCCTCGGACGGGGCTTTTTACAGTTGTTGATCTCGTTGCGCATCATCACATACAAAGCTCCTCGGTACGTCAAGACCCATTTCTATGTTTTTCAATAGGAGCTTTCGATCTTGTTTACCATCCGCCAGAAAGAATTCTATTTTTGGGATGAGCATCACAATTTACTACATACAGCTATACGCGTTATAGCCTTTCTTCGTTTTCGATTTCCGTATATAATTTTATTAGTTTTTTTTTAGCGAAAACAGCTGTAAGTTGCATCCACATTTTATATTTATGTTTTATGGAAAGAGATTCAAATCTTAATTTTCGTCGTCTAATTTTTAACCGCTTGATTCTATGTAGTAATTGTAACGAGCACAGTCTTAAATTGTCAAAATATTTCTTACCTTTGTACAAACCGAAAGGCAGGCAAATGAAGTCAATGGACCTGGCACCGCTTCACGAGTTCAGGAAGGAGTGAATATAAGTGAAAAAAAAATGCAAATGAATTTCTGGACAATCGAATTCTAAATCGACTTGAATCACTAAGTTGTGGTTATGGCGCCTGAAGAAATAAAAGGAACTTCCGGTCCTCCTAGTTCGGTGCTTCTTCTTTGTTTTTTCTTTGTCTTCCAAGTAAGTTCAAACAGTGGAACTCCAGCCAGGGATAATTGCACGTCCGAAACGGTTGCTAACTGGTGCGATACTGATGTGGCCAAATGGTGAATGCCGTGACTGTAGGAGAGAAATGAGAATTTGGCATCGGTAGCAAGCAACGCAAATCTCTCACGCTATTCTTAGAATTCTGAAGCGTGATGTCCTGCTCTCCCAATTCCCAGCACGTATACAGAGACTAGTCTTCGTCACTCGCGCGAAAACTTGTTTTGCGTTCCTGCGCCCATGTGACCACTCGGGATTGGCCGAGGCGATGTGTTCGTAAATTTCATTCATTCGTACATCGGACGATCCTGATTGGTCATCGGCGAGTACTTGAGTATAATTCGTTTACGCAGACATTATGAAAAATTTTCAAATAATCTGACAAATAGGAGACATCCACATTACCATTATGCCTTTGACTCTGGCAAAACGTTAGGATCACGTTGTTGTCAAAAAAATATATAGATCCTGTTTATCATATAAAATTTTATTTCTTCAATTGCAGACAAACAAAGGACAATATTTATATCCGTAGATTCACTCTTTGAAAATTTCACAAAATAACAATACCTGTCTACCCGATACAATTTGTTTTGGGGGTTAGGGAGGCTTCTTTTAATCCTACGAGAAATTATAACGGAGGCGTCAGTTGACTCAGAGTGGATAATAGGCGACCTGAGTCACCAAGGGTTGTACTATTTTGGAGAATGCTCGCGCCCACGGCCACGATGCCATGAAGGCGAGTCTTGCCACCCCTGCAGCAAACCAGGATGCAACGACCGGAGACGCGGGATCGTAAATGTCCGCCTATTCTGCGAAACTCCTACGGACTTTCTTGACATTTACTATCGCAAGTATTATTGACCTGGTATACGAGACCCAGAATGCACCATAGGTACATTTTAACGTGACAATGTGTGTTCGTAAATTTTGAATTTTGTGTACATTACCAACGGTCGCCCGTAACTCTTCACTTTCCGTTGGTTCATTGCTTCTGGTCTTGACGTTCGTAATTATGAATTTTTACTTTTACAGTCACTCTCTGGCGTCCCTTCTCCTCCGATCGTCGAATTTCGATTTTTTGTTTTCCTTTATTTCTTACTTCTTATTTTATTTACGCGGAAAATACTTCGGGAAAATACGTAAAGCTCGGACGTTCTTATTATTGTCTCTGTGCTGAATCAGCGTGTATTGCGATGCAGCACGAAAAAACGTTTTCGTGAAAACTCACGTGCACTTTACCACGCTCTGACGTATTAGGTCCGTATAGCATTTTCATGTAGGCGACAACGCCTCTTTCGTTTCCTGGAATACGAAAAAAGGCGGCAGACCTTCCTCGTATGACACAGCCAAAACTTTTATAGACAATTGAATCAAGCGGAAGACTCGAAATTATCGAATGAATTCACAATGGCGTAATTAAAATCCGTCTTGAATGCCAGATGCGGGAATATAAAATGAAAGGGGCGAGCAAAAAAAAAGAAAGACAATAAAACGTAACACAGTTACGAGATGGCAAGAGCTATTAATAACAAGCTCGTTAAAAACGAGTTCGACGGGATTGATAATAACAGCAGACTTACTGTCTAAGAAACGCGATCCTTGTTTCCGTTATCATGGGTGAAAGAGCGAGACTTCGATCACTCTTATCCGAACTTGAGTGAATAGTTGATAGATAGCCATTGATGAAATTTGTTTGACGGTTGGTGGTGGGGGGGCAACTCACGGTCGATAAAAAAAGGACTAACGATAAAAAGGAAGAAGGAAACTGGTGCGGCTGAAATATTATAAATTAAATTTAAGTCTGTTTTTTTTTCTTTTATGCAAAATGTCAAGGAAAATGGGATAAAGATTTTTCTTGACTTCTGGGAACGATAAGCTTTGCACTCCCCCAGTATAGTCTTTGCTCTTGGTTCTTTGCTTGGGAGCGAGAACTCATTAACCGGTAGCAGAGTGGGGATTTGTGCGATATGGGACACACCACTTTGCTCGGTTTCTCCAGACGTGAAGTGCGCGGAGAACAAGGCTCTTAGGATTTTTTGTGTCTCGTTGCTTAGTTCACTTGGTACTTAGACACCTTTTGGAATATTTACCTGACGACCGGTCCCGGACGACTTCCTGCCGGTCAAAGCGGGGTCGATGGATGCTACGTGGAACTTCCGGTATTGTTCTTGCTGCATTATCTTGGCGATTATTGATTATTCGTAATGTACTGATATCTGGAAGGTACTTTAAAGCGAGTTTGGTTCGAGTTGACGAATTTGAAAATATTTTTTGAAAAAAAAAATAAAATACACTTACGATATAGATGTCAATGTCGTTCCTGATAATTTCTTGTTATTCTGACATAATTTTACAAATATTTTATGACACTTTTAGGAAATTCATTAGAGAATATAGTCAAGTTTATGTTACTGTGTTTTTCTTAGTATGAATGTTTCTTTTTTTTCCATAAAAAATAAAATCTAACACGACTTTAAATATACGTGAAATATTGTGCAAATTGTAAATGGAAAAATTCGAAAAATTATCTAACGCCAATTACTTCTTATACTGGAAAATATATGTCAGTAATTATAATCGAGTCACTACTTTCCACAAGTTGTCCTACAAATCGATTTATCGTTCCCATCCCCCATCCAAGGTACAAACAAGTTAAGTATTATACTGCATTGGAGGCCAGAGACCTGGAAAATTTATAACGATCACAATTCATTATTTATTACACCAAGTGAGATTACGAGCGTAGTAAACAGTCAGTATGCAAGAGACCCAATTAGTCATAGGAAAAGTCTCACAATTCTTTATTATATGACTTTTACGGTCTAGAAACACACAAAATACAAAAAAGCCGATTGCACTTCAAGTGAAGGAAAGCTGCGTAAACGAATACAGAAAGAACATTGCTTAAAGAATTATAACAACAAAATCACGTTCACAAATCGTGCTGAACTTTGACTACGTAAAGGTGACACGCTGAGAGTAAGGACTTGAATCGGCTACTAGCATTACTCATTACCTTGCATATCATGCATATAAAAATTACGATAGAACAACTAATCGACAATTGTCATGTTACAATAATGATGCAAAAGTCAAGTTGTTCTCCCTTCTGCTCCCCAAAAGACACTGTTTTATGGAATTAAAAAAAATAATTACTACAATCATTATTTTAGACCATCCAATTATTACGTGAGATACGTCTGACTAGGTTAGATAATATTAACCCTTTAGGATAAGCGTGAACTTTCATAACATTAGTACTCGTGGGGGGCAGATCGCGTACAGAACCCGTTTTGTTAATTCAATGTACGATGACGAATTGAAAAATATCATTCTGCACCGACATTTATTGTTGTTACATATGATTAGGCGAATTTAAATAGAATTAATAAGTAAACATCGCCATTTAAACTCCCCGAGGAGTGTTGGAGCGTTAAAAGTAATTTCGATAAAATATTTATGAATTTCGTTAAATCTCACAGGAAAGCAGATATACGCACAACTTTCCTTTGACTTCGCAAACAATTATAGGAGTGTCAGGAAGGTGAGGGGTTTTCTGTGATTAAATGAAATAAATTTTTCAAAAATAAACTTTCTTAGACACGACATTTCTCAATTAAAGATTTTCACGGGGCACAGACAACGTGTTAGCTATAAATCAACTAACCAGATGATCCTGACACACTGAGTATCCGACGACGTATGATAGGTTAACATGGTTCACGTAAGAAGCTGGATACTAAACTATACAAGACATGGTAGACAATATATAGTAAACAAAAGTGAACAATATAGTTGTCCACTTATAAATATCATAGAACAGATCGGTCTAGCCTTCAAATAATATTTACAGTGTACACAGCCAAAAATGTATTTTTACTTAACAGACAACGATGTTTGTTCAAGAGCTCGTCTTTAATTTTTCGTACCTTCAATCTGTTTTGTTAAAATATAATAATCAATTTCACCCAATATCTACGTTTATCTTTATTCCATTCTACTTACAGATCCACAAAACGAGATGCAGCTCAGCCAGACTTACTATGTTCTCGTCCTCCTCGCCATTTTCTTACTGTAAGGCATTGAACCATTTGATTGATTCAAACAGTTCTCTAGCCACGATACTCACGAGTACGAATATATCCTCAGGTACCTTGCTCAGCCAACGATGTCCCATTGCATCCCATGTGGCAGCGAATGCGATCAGTGTAAACACGGTGTCGTCACGACGAGACTGTGTGGCATCCCGGAATGCAGAAAGGTACGTGAGACAAATAAGCTGACGTCTACTAAAGACAACAAACTTATTTCGCGACTTAAATTAAATAGAAGAGAAATAAATGTGTATACGGTATATATTAAAATAAGTAAATTAAGGTCACTGTACGAAAGCCGTTAAACATGCCTGTAATATTGCTCTGACGTATCGAAGTACGTCAACTTAGGCATATAGATATACATATATAAATAGACCTCGCACAGTAGTTCGCCGTTAAGAACACCGATGGCAGCACCGTCAAGCGATTTACCGATAAGCTACAGGAAGCAGCTGTCCGAGTTGATCATCCGGGATAACAATGTCTGTGCTTCGTTTGCGTGCAGGGACCCGGCGAGATCTGCGGTGGACCAAGCAAGAACTGGGGAATCTGCGGAGATGGTCTTACCTGCAATTGTAGCCAGTGCTCCGGCTGCAGCCTGGATACCAATGAGTGCTTCACCAACATGAATTGTTTTCCTATGCGCTCGAAGTCTCGTCGCAGCGATTTCCTCAATCGACTCAGCCAGAGCCTCTAAGGGGAGAGTTTAATTATGATTGTCACGCCCGTACGACCCTTTATATATATATATATTTATTTATTGTTCCATTCCATTGGAAAGATCTCACTAGGTAGGCTATCATGATTGTGATTTAATCATCCGCTCTGATTAATCCCGCCGCTATAAGTAGACTATTTGTTAGATAGACCTATATACATATTACGTATATGTATAAGGTAGTTCATTGTCGCTTCGTGCGTTATACAGGCTGTGCATTGAAGTTTCATGCGGGCATAATCGAAGTTTTGCGTTTAGACTTTATTAACCTTCGGGTCCTTAATAATGGCGCACTTACAAAGCTGCTTTTTCTTAGCTTTCCAAATCCATGTGTCCTCGTGTACTTTATTTTTTTATTTTTTACTTAATTGACACGAGTCAAGGACGTGGTGTTTGATACTGATTTGGATATCTGACGAATAGACGGACGGCTAGTGCCGTGCTGGCTTGTCATTAATCAGATAAGGGGTGTTTTAATTTATATACTCTGTGTATTTTCTGGATTATTTTTTTTTATATCATTATACGCTATATTTAAATTATATTATTGCAAGCTATACTTGGTGAACCCTGTCACTTCGATTGGAGTTTATTCGTATTTATTTTTAGCATTTATATTTTTTAAGGATTTCACGTCCTTTATGGGTTCGGAAGTCGCATTATTATTACTACGTAATATTTTTATTTTCTGTATTAGGACATTCAGTATTGCGAATCGGGAGGGCATATTGGTGTTCTCCGTGTCGCCCCTCGCTATTTCTTCCTTTGTTTTTGTATATCCTTATAATACTCTTACTAGTCAGCCAGTGTGCATTTGTAATCGACGCTACGTAGCAATTGAAAGAAAAAGAAAGAAAAGACAAAAGGAAATAAAAATCATTAAAGGAGCGGGTTTTGTCATCGAGTGTCGTGTCGTCGTCAGTTCATGATTTCACTCGAAATACGCCTTCTCTTTTTTGTATTTAGTGTACAAGTGTATACCATATGCTGTAGCAAGTTCTGCGAATAGAACAAATAAAATCTTGACGTAACGAATCTCCTGATTCTCTAAAAAAAAAAACCACAAGTCTATATTTATTTCGCGAACTCAATTATTTTAAATCAACGAATACTTTGGATCATCATTTTTCGTCATATCTACTCTTAAAATTTTGGCTCGTACCCCCAAACCGCAAAAGGGCGTGAGTCACGTTAAGTTGGCCGGGTGGTCTCTCATTTTTTTTTTTTTTTTTTTCTTAAAAATACTACAGCAGAAATATTCACGAAACAGGAATGTGGAACAAGGTTCAAGTCATTTTTACATGATCCATGACGTAACGCGTCGTATGGACATCATTGAGTCGACTGCGCATGCGCAGTTACACTTCTCGTTCACCTCTGACGTCACACAAAACGTATGATAAATGCAAGCGTACGTCACTTCCTATGTATACATATATATACGTACGTATTAGTCTTTGCCAAAGGCAGAAACGTCATTCGGTAATTTGCGTTGAATACTGGGAACTCTATTTTTTTTTAAATAACAAAATATTTATTTAACATTTAGTCAACGAGGTAATCGATTTTATGAAAGTATTCAATCTTAACAGATATATGCTTTATTCAGTATTAGCATTCCTTAAATATAATACAAAAGTATGTACAAATTCATGGATGGATATTGGGGCCAAAATTGATCCGTCACAAAGAACGACCGACTGATCTCTTCTTGCTATCGAACGGACTATCGTTATCTCTTTATATCTCCTTTCTCTTCGTTCTTCGATTACTTACAATTGTACTTCATAAACACAACCAGACGTCAAGCCTACCGATATTCGCCTGTATACATATGGGAATATTCTTACGTATTGCTTTTCGAGCTGTTCATTTTTTTTCCTCAATTTATTCGTGCCTGCATATTCGTTGAGTTTCAACGAGGATCGATAATGCAATTCAATCGTGTATTCAAATCGTGTATAGTCAACTGATTCGTGATATTATTATCAATTACATTATTTTTCTTTAGGACTACTGTCCCATGATACGTTAGATGCGATTTCTACGGTCTCCGTGCTTGTTTTATAGATTCGGTGGAAATTTGTAATTATGCAATCAATTTTCCAAGACGGATACTTTTCGAAATTGGCATTTGCATTTTTTTGTCTTTAAATGTAAAATCACAAGATCTTGTAAAATTCTACACACGGTATATATCGACGTATGTCGATAAGGATGAATCATGTCCAGAGAGAACGGTAACGATTTGCATCTTTCTCACTCCAATTTATTCCACTGCGTTGACGGTCGACGCGTCACAGGCAACTCGGAGGCTCGACGCAATCAAAAATTGCGGAACCCAGTTGGGAAGCGTTCCTGGTTTTTGCTGTTGCCGCCGTCGCCGTGGTCGTGTCGCGATTATGTTAGTGGGATGCCAAGAAGGTCTTCTTGCCCAATGCATTCTAAGTGGGTCAATGCCACCATCTTGGACGTGATTCTCTAGGTAGTTTCCTTGAAGAAGTTCTGTAAATTATAATAATGCCCTTTTATGTTGACTGTTTACCTTTACTTAGTTTGATTACGTGTTTGTTTGGTAAAGTGGATTTGTTTTCTGGTATTTTCCATGCGCCACTGACAGACGAAAAAGTGGTTCGGTCCGGCGCCATATATAAATTTTAATTAAATTTATAAAAAAATATTAATCTGCTATCAAAATTAACTTTAAAAAATTTGCAAAAAAGAATGGATAAAACTATTCGAAAACGAGCCGTCCGGAACTGACGTTATTTTATGCCGCTACCACAGATTCATAACCGTGTTTATATACAAGGCCGGAAACGACAATTCGCGCCATTCAGGCGATTTAACTGCGATCAAGCGTGATGATTATTTATACCGATGTTTTCACGGTCCGTTCGGTACCGGCCGATCGTTACCAAACGATCGTAATACCATTAATTTCGATCAGGCAGCAGCGCAAGGAATTTAAATGGAATAAGCTATCTTCGAATTAGACCGCGAGTCAGTCGTATAATTTAAGTAAACGAGAAAGAACGCAGATCCCCTAAAAAATACATACTAAATATCGTGAATTAAAAAAAAAAGGAGGATGGTAGGAAAAGCAGACCCATAAAAAAAGCCATTTGGCATACATACCGAAGACATACTTCCCAAATACGATTTATAAAGCACTGTATTCCCAAAGCATATGTAATCCTCTAGGTGAATAACGATAAACGATCCCACAGCAATGGCTTATTATTCCCGTCTAGTCTAGCGCCAATACAAATTTATTAACGCACGTAGAACATACGAGTCTCAATAATGCGAACAGCAGCCGCGTTTTATTCGTATACCACTATAGGTTACTTCACTGTGTAACGAAGAAATGACTGACAAGCAATGGATAGTATTAATTTCTCAATGCTTCGCAAAGTTTGTCTAACGTCCAAGGTGAAAAGAACTGTAGCCGAAGCTCCGCCATTTATAGAAAATGTTTGACGCTACGCAACCCACTTCACCATAAACAACATGAAATGCAATTCTCTTACGTGTTTACGAAGCGTATCCAACGGTTTCCGTGGCAAGACCGGTCCTTGTAGCACTTCCATAATCGTGTCGGTTCAGGATATAAAGAACGAGGAAGAAGAAGAAGAGGATGCGATACGATGACGACGATGAAGAAGACGTGCGAGAGAACGAAGCGATGAAGACGATCTCCAAAGGCGAAACTTAATCTAATAGAATGTATCTCGGAGTCTATTCGTAATTTCTTATCACGTTCCTTTCTCCCAATCACTGTCCGTTTTGTTTGAGCAGCTTCCTCGTCCTGAACCCACGAAAACCGGCTTGAATCCTCGTGGCGGCTGCCTGCGCCGCCTGCTGTCTCTTACGCACCAGGAAACCCCGTACGCCGGCTTGAATTTTCGTAGCTGATTTCTCTTCGAGAGCCGCCCTTGTGTCTTGCTTTTTCAATGGCGGAGGACTTGTCGCGTTACCTTCAACTTTCTTATCGTCCTCCTTCGATTCCTTGAGCTGCTTGCGCACCCTGTATCCCCGAAATCCAGCTTGGATCTTCGTAGCAGCCGTGTTAGCCTTCATTACGTTGTCTGACTTCTGTGACATTAGCTGTTCAGACACTCTTTATTTCTGATCCTCACAGAGATCAGATATATATTTAATCTCTTAGTCTCCCGCGTCCCGGAGACTCTTCACTGATTCTTCGATTTATCTTTTTCTCTTTTCTCAAATATCTCCCGTGTATCACCACCGTTCCAACTCGCGTAGTGTCTCGTGCGAAACTGAAGCAACAGTTGCGCTCGACTTGAACTCTATACGGACGGAAAATCCTCGGCGCATGCGCAGAGACCGTTTCACCTGGTTTACGCGTCGTTGAACCACCCGTCGCTTCGCTTTCGCTTCTCCCCGATGACGTTGAAAATTGGCAGAATTCACTGCTGTTTCCCTATTACCACCACAAGCAGTATCCTCGCCATCGTCATTAACATCATCATCATCCTCGTAGTGGTCGACGCCGTCAGTGTTACCACCCTGAGAAGGTCGATTGTCCCTGACTAATCACTACCGGGCTCTAATGTTATTCTCACGTCGCTTTGTCTCAGCGCGAAATTATTGCGTAGCAGCGTCGATCTCGACGACCGACCCGACGCTTTACGATGACTAACATCAACACATTGTCATCGGCAGACTTCACGGAAACGTGCATACGTGGTTCAATCAAAATACAACACTACTCTTTGTCCCAGCTCCCGTACGTACATTTACTCGTATCTTGACGCCTAACTCCACTTATTATTTATGCCCCGTTCACAGTCATGCATTACAATACGTATATTACCCGATCTTTTTGTTTGTCCAATAAGACTGAACATGCATTCAATTGAATCCTGGGCCAGATTACTGCTCCGAGACATAATAAATTCATCGACTTGATCGATACTAATTGCGACTCGAGACACACACCAGTTACACACACGATACGACATACCAATCGTGGGATACGAATCGAACGATAATTGACACGTGACTCGTATGAAACCTTTTTTTTCAACTAAATTTTTTCAACGATCATTAAATTTGAAACGTGCTTGTATTTTTTGTACAAATATCAAACTCACCAAACATCGATCTTCCATGATATCAATACTTTGTACGTAAGTACTAGAGGACGCTCACGGACTCTTTGATCAGGACAATTGATTTACTCTTTCTGTCCATAACGTTTATCTCCCTCGATAATGTTTACAGTTTCAAAATAGACTGCGTGTTTGATCGGAATGAAAAATAGCAGCGGCAATTACGATGACGAGCATCGTCGAACGTTTGTCCATATATCGTCAAGCTTATTACACTCCTACGCAAACAGCCTCCATTATGCTAATCCTTATATATTAATATCCACTGTAGATTCTATGGGCCACCGGCAATGGATGCCTATACGTATGCTCGTTCACATCGCACCCCAGTTGCATTATTAAGCCGCTATTAATAACGACTACTTTATCTTCCTGTTGCTCGTGCGTCACCGGCAGGACGTTCAATGAGAATACCTCACGTGAAAGCTTCATTTTTCACTTCTACTCGAGTATATGCGTACATACAGAGATTATTGAATGAAAAGGAAAGTTGATTGAAAATTTATCATCATATCGGTATGTGATATTACTTTGGATAATATTGCCAGTGAGTATATACATATCGTGTATACAATACGAACTTCTAATTTATCGTTAACCCGAAGTAGTCGTGACCTTTGACCTCGAGAAGTGACATGAAACCGTCGTGCTTCGACCGTGACAGACTTTAAAATTATCGTCGTGTAATATTATCATCGCGTTCACGTACACGGGAGTAACCAGACCTAACCTCACTTTTGCATGTTGGTTCTGTAAAACAGCCAGGAAACAGTGTGTACTCTCGAAAACGAATATTCTGCTTCCTGTTTATACTGTACTTCCCCGGTCGCAAATGATTTTATTCTTTTTATTTTTCAACACTCCTGAATGTTCATCTGTCCGAAGTCAGATACAAACGGGGAGTTTTGTAATTTGGTTTTAACCTGTTGGGATGCTTGAAAAAATTACATAATAATACTGTTACTCGTGACTCTCGACTTTCTGGCTGCCCAAAGGCAAAGGTGTCTCGTGTTTCGGTCTGCTACTTTTTTTTGTGGTATTTTATAAATTTGCAAAATTACATAATCTATGGTAGAAGGTTCACGACGTTGACTTTGTTGTTCTTGTACTATCTTTGGTTTTTTTTCTCTCATGAGTCTCAATTATTATTCCGAGACACCACTTTCTAAATACGTGACTTTTCTCATGTCGATTCACGCTAACTTCATCCTTTTCTTTGAGCTCTGTAATACGTTTCTCTCTCTCCCTTTTTCTTTGGCTCATCCATTCTCCCAATGTGACATAATTTCTGGCGTGACGCATCGTTCCCTCGTGACGTAGCAGCTTGCTTGGGAGCAGCCACTCTGGCCAACGTTAGCGAGAGTGTACCGAAATACGACCCAAGGTCCATTCCTGAGCTGGTGATCGTCGCATTCTTCGGCCAGAAGGAATGCAGAACGTGACTCGTGATCGTTTCGTCGCCCGGTCACCATACCGATGATCAAGATGACGATCATCCACACAAGGATCATCCAGGTTATTAAATGGTCCGTTCAGAAGAGCACCCGGGAACCAAAAGACGATCGTTAGTGAATCTTCCCTCGAGGAAACTAATGACTCGTCCGAAGTTAGCTGCACGGATGGGCGCGGCAACTTCAGTTTACCTGGGCTCTGTCCTAGTTTAGCATAACTAATCTAGCGACATGCCTTAATTTTTGGCAAGCTTCACTCATTAACTCTGCCCTAGGTATGACGTCAAGGTGTCCTCTTCCAGAGATACTGATAAGAATAGCTCGCCTTAATAGGTTCGGCCAGGAAACTCGAAAACGGCTTCAGTCATTTCCCTTAAGCCCAGGTTGGGCGTTGACGTCACTTTTTCTTTTCAACTTTCACTCTTACTCTGAATTTGGACTACAGGTACTGGCGATAAGGTAATGCGCTTTGTTTTGAATTTTCTTAAAGCGGAAGCTAACTCTATTCTTGCTTCTCCTCGTTGTGAATAGAGTATGTATTGTTCTTCTCCGTGGATGAAGTTTTAGGACTTTTTTCCGATTCATCCGTGTCTTCCGTGGACTCTATGGGTGAATTCGATATGTTTTCTTTGGGACTGGCTTGCTCCTTTGTTTCCGTTATTTGATTTTCTTTTAAATTTTTTCCCTCATTCGTATCCTCACTGGAATCTTTGCTCTGACCTGTTTGACAGTCTTCCGGCTGTCCCTGGTCGTTCTTGGCGTCTGACTGTAGGACATCCGGTTTGGCTTCTGCGATGGATGCTGATGCATCGTTATCAATTTTTGCTTCTTCTGCCTTCACCTGGTCCTCGTTCGAGGAATTGCCCTCCACTTCAGACTTATCCGACTTCTCTTCGACACTTTTTGGAACTATTTGCATCATGGTCACAGGCGACTCCACCCGGTCGCCGCTAAGCTGACTTTCCTGCGACCTGCTAGACTTCAGCAGATCCCTAGGGGTCACTGTGACCTCGAGGATCGATTGTCGCTTGGATTGAATTTGCTCGTTTTCTTCGCCAAAACCCAACATGTCATCCACGTTCATGGAGAAGGAAATTGTTGCCAAGGAAGCATCTGGCACCATGGACGAAGGATCAACAGGATGAGCGGAATCGATTGATTCACCAGGTCGATGATCTGGGTCAAGCGATTCTAATTCAGACTCCAAATTAGCCAATGGTGGCAGCGCTTCCTTTTCAGTCGAATCCTTCTTCTCCTCACCAGGAGCAGCTTCCTCTTCGCGCACCCCCACTAAACTCATCTTAGACGTGCCTGCTGATCTGTTACGTCTACCGGATGAGACTCTGGATGTCTCTGGGGACGTAGGATCATCCAAAGAGATAGGAGAGCTTTCCAGGAAGGCGTGCTCGTCGTCAAAGGAAACCGGAGAATCATGAGTAAGCTGATGAGTCTCAAGTGAAGGATCTTCGACTTCCTCCAACGTTTCCGGTTTAGCTTCAGCATCCGGTAAGGTCTCTGGAGTTTCCGGATAGGAGTACGGTACTGGAGTTTTCTCCAAGGATCCTTCCTCCGACCTTGGCAACTCCTCGATGATGACGCCTCTAGAAGAGTCAGACAGTGCCAATGGTCCCCAGACTTGACTTCCACCGGAAACGTTGCTAGGATTGTCCAATGGCAAACTCTCAACGCCCGCATTACTCCTGAGACTCTGCGTGAGGTCCAACCCATTGATGGAATCTGCCCGAACAGCAGAATCATCTTCGACGCTTGTTATAAAGTTCAAGTACCGACTTTGCAAAACAGACTCATCCTTGGCTATCATGACGAAGTCTACGACCTGGTCCATACCAACATGAACCACTGGGATGGATGATTGGCCCATGAATATCTGACCCACGGCACGTTCCAGTATCTGCCTCTCGCTAAAGGACTCCAAGGACTCGCTAGGAACTTGGCTAGCCTGATCAGGTTCAGTGCAGGACCCACTTTCCGCAATAGTCGATGACTTCGTCACGTCACTGGTAGAACCTTCCTCCTTCGAAGAAGATGCCGAAGACTCATCTGCCCCAACATCCTTATTATTTTCCGTCATCCCATCAACTTCCGGTTCAACCTGATCTCCATCCACCACCCTTTTGTCTCCTTGGCCTTTATCGGAACCTTCAGCTGCTAACTTCAACATCAGACCCAGGTCGTCAAAGACCGGAAGTGGGATGCAATCATGAAATTCTCCCGTATGCTGAAGTCCGTTCTCCGTAAAAGCGTTCTCCATGCTCAGGGTCATCTTCTGGACGGCGTCCTCTCGTCGTAACCTCTGCCTCGCCTTGTACCCACGATAATTACTCTGAATAGTAGTGGCGGCATTGGCCAGACCCACTTCCTCGATTGGCGACAGGTACGCAGTGTCGACCTGCTCAACAATTTTCACAAAGACTGCTTACGCAACGTCAGACCGCTCCTCTCGGCGGATGCACTCTCGCTAAAGAAACTTCCGGTCCAATTGGATCATCCGATCATTGAAAATCTATCATCCATCTTACGAGTACTTAAAAATTTTCTTTGTTTACAACCCTGATTTATAGATATGAAAAAAAAAAAAAAAAAAAAGAAACACCCTTTTCGATCAAACCCCCGGCATCCGTAAACCGAAAGTTTCTCAACGTCGAAAAGGCATAACTCGTATTGGTTGAAAAAGCCAGTTTAGTCTGGCGATAACTAATCTAACAGCCATTCACGTCTCTACGTAACGTCATTCAATAAACAAGGCATCCACTACAAGAAACTGACCTATTATTCTTCAAGTATGTTATATACCACAGAAAACTAGGCGAATACGTAAGGCTATGGTTACGTGCAGCTGGCTCGGTTCTTGCTGTGTTTTCACGTGCCAAACGGTATACATGCATTTACATATTACTAAGTAATCTACATACAACTGTGTGCGCGTGTGCAAATATGCATGCTCTAATCTATTGGCAACTCTTTGAAGTTTCACTTGGTTTCTTTCTTCGATATTTGTTTGCGTGACAGGGAATGTCGCGTGGCTCAGGATTGTACAGGTAAAACTGGTACCAACCTACCAGCTGCTACGAGGATTCTCGACCTGCTTCAAGGAGACTCGGAACGAACGATCGAAATGTTTGCAGCTTATACCGACTATGGTCGTAAATGACCGTGGGAACTACGCCATTGCTTCTTGGGATCCTACCAAAGATTTTGGATTTATTAGCGACTCCTGTGTTTTCAAATTGTGCACGCGAATTTTCAGTCTGTCAACGTTTCTCGTTTTTCACTCGTGTCATAACAGTTTTCAGCTCGACGCTTTTAAGCGTTAAGATACATATATCTACATAGTTTCAATTGGTATATTTATGAAGACAATTTTTTAAAATTATTTTTACATTTTTTCGGGGGGGTTAAGCTTACGCACGCTTTAGTGTTGATTCTAAGAAAAAATGTCACCCTTAAAAATCAGAAGATACCCTTCGAGCCGAATTTTCAAGGTAAAATTAACGTCGCACGGGAAGCAGGTTACAGTGGGAAATAATAATGATAATATACAAAATAATCTCCCCTTATTTATCCGAAGGAGCGTCACTCCCACTCGGTCCGTGTTATCGGAGGCAGAATAATATTTTTTTAATTGAAGGGCTTCTCGAGCCTCTTCTCTCCGTTTGTTATTTTCATCGAAGCGAAGCGAAGTCGAGAATTCGATCCGAACGATGCTGCTTACGGTGGATCCTTAAGACTCGAACGTCGCTACGGTATTCTACGTCGGGTGGCACAGCGCGATCCTGAGCTCTAGAAATAACCACGTGGGAAGGGTGGCAAAGCAAGCGGGTATCTTAGGAACTCGAAGTGAACGTCGAGTGAATAATTGCCGAGTGATTACGGGATTTATAATTATACAAACAGCGAGCAGATCTCGGGCATTCGAGGAACGTCTTGTTGCGCCCTTGGAAGCGCCATTTAAAGATTTCGAGGGGGTTACAGAAGGGGGGAAAGGGGAAAGGAGGTACAGAATCTCCTACTCCAGGTATGTACGAATATATCTGGTATAAGATTGGAAGACTTTTTTTTCATTAAAAATTTAAAAAATGTCATTTTTAGAGAAAAAATTGAAAATATTAGAGAGCCTGCAATTTTATAAAGAATGTTTTTAATGGATGCTTTTGTAATTCATCGACGCACCGTTTGTGTGAAATTTTGGAAAATGCACTTTTTTTTAAGGGTTCGTGATTTAATGTCGAGGCGTCAAGCTGGGTTCAAGAAGATATTATTTTAAGAGGCCAGGTGTCTCTGCCAAGGTTTGACCGTCAATTTGTCTTCTTCGTATGACAGCTCTGACGTTGCCGGCCATTTCCTCTTTTACGTAATACCCGCTTTTCGATGTCGGCCGAGCGAATCGAGTTCGTATCAATTAGAAGAATTCTGGGGATTGAGTAGAAAAGTGGAAAACAAATGTCTGACAGTCGATTTGAGAAAACGTCAGTCCCGAATATATATAATGGTATTAATATTATTTTTGAAAAATACAGGATAAAAGTCCTTTATGACATTTGCCGTAATACACGGTGTCCATTTTTATAAGAGACCACAGACATTTCTTTCGAGTGGCGAAACATGCAATAAATTAAAAAGATATATGTCAAAGAATTTTTAAAGTCATGTTTGGGACAACGGCGCATGCGCACGACTGTAGAGAAAATGTTTAATGCCGTCATCGAAATATTCTCTCTGGTCAAGGATCCAAGGACGAGTTAATACACGAACCATGAAATAAGACGATTACGTGCAATAATACGTACTTAACGACGTTCAACCATTTAATTGCAATAAGCGTTGATCTAGTGCTCGAATGATTCAGTGACGTAACATGAAAGATCGTGAATTTCATGGAATTTCATAAATATAGAAACCCACGCGTCTTTAGGAACGGTAAGTTTATTGACATTTCCATCGACGGATAATAATCTCTGACATTGAAGGAAATACCCATAGATATAATATAACAGGAAATTATGTAAAATCTTACAAATTTTTCATTCCACCATTTCAAATATTCCCGCCCTTGGCTGTGTTCTTTATAGGCTCTCTATACAAATGACGTCCATCTTGAAATCCATTCCTAGCAACATCAACCTCTCGTCCGACCTCTATTAATTGTTCTGTTACCGAGTGAAAGACCCGTTAGATAAGGAGCAGAAGACGCCTATCAGCTGCGTCCGACGTGACGATGCGATCTCGAGACGCGAGGCTTAGAAAAATACTGCTGTAAATCATGGCGGCCTTCTGATCGAAATAGATTTGCGAATATACTTGTGTGACGTCACAGGAGACCCCCGCGTGGCAACATGGCGACCGAGCGTCTTGCGTCTGTGTCTCTTTAAAAATAAAACTTCCTAGGGACGTAGACCGATCGCACGTGTCTCAGAGACAACCTGGATCCTTTTCATGATCGACACTTCAATCACTGTCTGTGCCTTGTCCAATTCACAACGTCGCTGTGGAAGCACTTTTCCCTTTGACTATTAATACAATACTTAGAGACGCTCTGTAACCTTATTCGTGAGCAATTATTTTCATTCTTTTTTTTTTGACACACACTATATGTCCATCGTAACATATGGCGTTAGGTATTTATTTTTGTTTTATAGATTCTCAAAGGAGAGAAGCGGTTCGTCGAACCGGGAAAGTGACTATGAAGTTTAAAGGTCCTTTGCACAGGATATAATGGCGTTCTATGTTACGCGATACGCTTGTCGCATGATTAATTCTTTCGTTTTGTTTTACGCCCGCAGATTTCCAGCCTTGATATCCTTGGGTGCTCATGGGAGGAAATACAAATAATTGCTAATTCCTTGTTTGTTCTGCAAGGAGTAGGACTGAGGTCGATTTTTGTGATACGTATTAAAGGCGGGTACACAAGTAAGTTCGTGAATTATTTTTGTGCTGCGGACGTAAATGGCGTCGTGTTTTTAGTTACAGAAAAAACAGTGTGGCGCTGCTGTCGGGACGTGTAATAGAAAGCGGATCATAAAAGCTGTGATGGTGCCAGAGAAACGTTTTATTATTAAACATAATAAACGTCATACGGTATAAAATTATTTTTTGAGGAAATAATCGTTAATTTTTTTATTTTATTTATTAGCGAATTTTAACTCACCGCAAAGCTATCTTGAATGGAGGGAACACTGTCTAGGGTAGAACTGCGCTTTTGTGCACTCTGAAGTCTTCTGCGGGTTAGAAAACCTCGTACTCCTTTGGCGATAGGATAAATGGGCAGATGATTGTTGTGATAAATTACAAGTGACGACGAAGATTATTTTTGAGTTTTGAAAATTTTAGTTTTTTTTTTAACTCACCGGCTTGAATCTTTGTGGCTGCTGAATTGAAGGTGCTACTCTCTGTTGTTGTACTTTCCTGACTTCCGGCCACTTCCGGTACATAAATGTGATATTCTTGTTTCTCGCTGATAGTTGCGTCATCGTCGAGATTATTGGTAAAGACTTCCGCTTCCGGTGGACTCGAAACTTTGATTACGTTTGCTTCGTCAGTTTGGACTTCATCTTGTTCCGATAAAATTTCTTGAATTTTTATTTTCTCTGATTCTATAACAGTCGAATCTTTTGACTTTTTCAAGTCATCTGAACTTTCAACCGGAAGTGATTGTTCTTGTTGATCAGGTTCGACAGCCTCGTCTTCCTCAAGATTTTTATTGGGTTCTGCTAAATTTTCTATATCTTCTGATGCCACTTCTGTCTTTTTCTGAATCTTATCATCAGTATTGGTATCGGAATGGTATTCTCTACCGACGGCTTCATGATGATCTTCGTTTTTGTCTTCGGTATCTCTCTCAAGTTCCGATGACGCGTTTTCTGCATTTTTCAAAAGTTCAACCTCGATTCCTTCTGACAAAGCATCGGTAACAGTCGTAGCTTCGAGTGAAACTTTATCTTCGATATCTACCAGACCATTTCCGGTTCCCTCCTCAACTTCCTGCTCCTCCTTCCCTGTTGTATAAATCTGCACTTTTTCACAAGGTTCTTCCTTAATCTCAACTTGGGTCTTGACAATTTTTTGCTCAATAATTTCTTCTGCACCCATATCCGGTTTCGTTTCGTCAGAAGTCAGGGGCTCCACGAATGAAGTTGTACTTTCAGATTCTTGTCGACTGGTGTCACTGGCCTCCTTTGCTGACTCATCATCAGTCATTCTAAACGAGGAGACCGTAATATCCTGAAGTGAATCCAAATTTAATTCTGGAACAATTGGCATATTATTACCCGGTTCAAAAGAACCGCCATTTAAAGTTCTATCGGTTATAGTAGTTTCTTTAACCTCATTGGTTGACTCCGAGGATCTTGGTTCGATACTTTCGATTTCCGGTGTATTTTCAGAAGTATTTTCCAACGGGCCATCTGTAATGCTCGTTTCCTTCACTTCCGTTGAATCCGAATCCGTATTTCGTCCGTCGGTACTGATCACAGCTTCCGCTGGTGATTCTAAATTTTCATCTTGACCTTTGACACGATTTTCCACGTTCTCATAATCACCGGCAATCAAATCATTATCAGCTTCTCTACTTCCGGTTACTTCGTCAAATTCGTCTTTCTCCTGTATATTTTCTAATTTTAATGTATTTCCATGTTTATCAACATTAACATCATCAACTGTCTTTTCTGCTTCCTCTACTTCCTTGTCTGCTTCTTCCTTAATTTCTCCTAGATCCTGGTGTGATATCATTATTTCATGATTGGCCTTGATACCACGTATAAAATCAATGTCTACCGTCGAGCACTCGATCACTTCCGGTTCAACAATTTCTCCAAAATTGTCCATAATATCTTTCAACTTCATCATCTCATCTTCCTTCGACTCTGACGACAACTCATTCGTCTTCAAAGCGGAAGTATCTTCATTCTGACCCTTGGATTCTGATGAATCAAATTCGTGTCCGTTTTCTAATAGGATTTCCATTGTTTCGGATTCGGACGACTGGAGTGGTCTTTCCGGGATAATTACAGTAGTCACGGAATCCGGTATATCGCATGGCGAGCCTTCTGTCAAAATATAGGAATAAGGAATTGCCTCTGCGGTTGCTAAATTGGTCTTATCATCTTTTTTTTCTTTTCTTTTATCATCTTCCGCCATGTTTGTTTCATCATATTTTTTTGGATTCTGCAGCTTCTCCACAGACTGAGTATTATTTTTTACTGGTTCCTCAGCCATTTTACATATTTCCATTTGCTTCTCGGCTTGATTTTTCGGGCAGTTTATTATTTCCACGTCATCCTTAGGCTTCGACTTCACTTCAGCAGGAATTTCTGAAGTGTTTTGTAATTCTTCGTCCAGTTCCGCCTCGGCGGTTGTTCTTAAAACTATTTTCAATATTTCCTCTCCTGCCGACGTCGTTTCCCTTGAGGCAGCTGAATTATTTTGCATCTCCTTCTCGAGTTTATCCCCCTCATTTTTCTCTTCATTTCCGATGATGGTACTCTTCGTGGCTTCCTTGGCTAAAATATCTTCAATTCTCTTCTCGGTGTCTTCAACTTCACGAAGTTTATCTCTTATGTTAATATTGTCCTCGTCCTTAGGTAATTCGGAATTTAAAATGTTTGAAATTCTCTTCTCGCTGTCTTCCACCTCCTTTAATTTATCTTCGATATTAAAAATTTCGTTAATTTTTTCATTTTCTTCAGGAGGCACTTGCATTTTTGGACTTTCACCTGGCTCATCCGGTCGACTGGTGTTCGCATTTTCTGAAGTGAGAACGTTCTCAATATTTCTCTCAACACTTTCAATTTCTATGAGTTTCTTTTTAAGCTCATCACTCGTCCCTTTCTTGATTTCCATGTCAACGTCCACGTTGACGTCCGCGTTGACGTCCACGTTGACGTCGTTCTCCAAGGAATCCGGTCTCTGTGGAACTTCAGCAGCGTCTTCCGGTGTAACATTCAAGCTATCCTTGAAGACTTCCTCAGTTTCCGGTAGATTTAATTCAACCTCAGGAGTATCCTCCAAGAGATTCTCATCGAGTTCAGGTGTTTCAGGTTCCCTGGAAGTTTTCACCAAGTCAATAACATCCGGTGTGGACAGTGCTTTTGACTCCGTGGTCGATGGAGCTGTTCCAGAAGGTGACAGAATAGGTAGAACAAGATCCTCCCGAGGCTTGGCCGACTTGGGTGCTTCCGGAGATATTGGAGGTAGGACCAGGTTGTCCGAATCACTCCTAGAGACGCTCCTGGACGCGTTCCTGGATGAGGCTGACCTAACAGCTGGTAAGGAGAGATTGGTAGAACCTCCAGGACTCTTTGGAACGTCCAGATATTCTGAGACATCAGATTCCCCAGACACGCTGCCATTTTTTCTGGTACCCTTGGCTGATCTTGATCTTCGAACTCTCTCCCTTTCTCCAGCTTGAGAAAAAGCCGAGGATAGACCTTCTAGAAGGTTTCTGGTTTCCGTCAGTCTAGTCTCCAGGCCGTCTTCCTTGGTCTTCGGTGTTGCAGGCTCAGAGGCCAGAGTCTCAATACCATCCAACGAATCGTTATTCGTCCTTGCGTCAGTACCGGAAGTCTTAGCCAGGCTCTCCGACCTTCTGGACTTCCTGGACTTGGACATGGCGCTGCGGGTCCTGACATCGTCGGTCTGATTCGACTTGTTCGACCTCTCCGAGGTACTGGTCGATTCATCAACGGACTCGTATCCGTGATGCGACCTTTTTGATCCAACGGCGACCAGCTTGAGTTCCTCTACCTTCTCCCTGATGAGAGGAGCAGTCTCGTCGATAACTTCCTGGACCTTCTCAACATACCCTGGTGACTGAATTTCCTCAAGACTCTTCGTATCCGATAGCCTCTTCACTACGAAGTCCTTGACCCTGTCCATGCTCATAGCCCTGCTGCTTCTATACGAATCAGTCTTCTGCTTTTGATTATCCGTTACTTCAGTCTTCTTCCGTCTTCTCGGCTCCGAATCTTTGCCGACGCTTTCCTGCGACCTTCTAGAAGATTTTACAAAATGATCCTTACCACTTTCACTCCCCTTATCATTGATCTTATCACCAATAGATCTTCTCTCTCTGCTGCTGATACGATTCTTCCTCAGTTCCGATTTTATGTCCTTTGCCAACATTTTTGTACTGCCCGGTAAGGTAGGAATCTGCGATATAATTTTCGGCGTACCACGTGACTCTGCTTTCTGCGACTTTTCCCACTTCCCCAAATCTACATTACTAGTACTTTTTCTAATATATCTTTCGGACGACCTACCATGCTTGCCAGGCTCAAACTTCCTGAGCTCTTCCTTCGACCTGATCCTGACCACCTCGCGCGTCTCTTTCGACAATTTATTTATTTTATTTTCCTTCTCCATAGCCAAAGCACGAATTTCCTCCGTACTAATCTTCCTACCGCTATCGCCAAAGATACTTCTGTGCTTCTCCAGGACCTTAGCCGTCTCGGTCAACGACCATCCGCTCTGGGCCGCCAGCTCTCGCTTAGTACGTTCAATTCGACTTCCTTTTTCACGTTGCTTAACAGCTTTGTTCATCTCGCGCAGGGTTTGCGTATTGTTACTCCTACCAGGCAGGTCGGCACAGTTTCCATACTGATCTCTAAGCTCCAGCAACTTCTCAAAGTGATCAGCAGCAAATACGTAGATGTCATCCGGCCGATGACGTATCACCTCCCTGGTGAGACCTTCTACAGCTGCTGCCAATCCATGAGGAACGCGAGGAGCCATTATCAGCCCGCCGGATTTCAAATCTTCCGGCCTGGTAGCCATATCCGGTATACGGGAAGCTAAATCGCGTCCAACTATATCAGATTAATTAAACATTTCAATAAGGAACAATGATAACTTTAAATTTTATCAATTTTATCAATAACATACATACACAGGACAGTTAATACTTATGATCGACGTCACCGTTCAAAATAGAATCTCTTATCTATAATAACAATTCTGTTATCGTAGACTTATTGATTTTTACTATCTATTTGTTTCTGTGTAATTGACAGGAATCCAAGAAAAATAAAGATACAAACGTCACGAATACGGTTTTCAGATGAGTCATTAATTTTCCTTTGTTCGCGACAACTTTCTACTCTTATCATACCCGCAGATACTTGATTCAATTAATTAGGAAATTTTTATAAGACAATTTTAATTCTCAAACTGTTATAATAATTTTTGTAAAATTTTAAGAGATCTCGAATTCCTTTTTTTTCAGTGGCATTCTCCTGCAAGACGCATGCAAAATCCTCTCGGCAAGTTCATCGGATAATTTACGTCCATTCGTATTTATAATATAGGCTCGAAGTGGGAGGTTGGACGCGTGTCGGTTTGGTTTTGCGTCACTTGAATTTAGGCCAGAGAGTTCGGCTACCAGTAGTAGCCCATCATCTACCACACACCGTCAGTCCTTGTAACAGTCAACGAAATATCTTATCTTTTTTCTCCTACAGTCCCTCGTTCTCTCCCTCCCTTATTCCCTCGCCACGATCATATCCAAGTTGAAAAATATTGCAGTAGAAAATTTAGCCAAGAAAAAGGGAATTGAAAAACACGAAACCAACTATCAATCGACGCAGTGTATACATACGTATATGTATATATACGAAAAACTCTTCCATAAATCCATTTGGCAAAACACGCATAAACACATCATGTCTTGTATCGCAGCGTTACAGTACGTAATAGAATTCGAAAAATTTATTTAACTAAAAATATAATAAGACCGCACCAAATTTCTCCCCACTTAAATCCGACCTGTATTATCCTTCTCCTTTGTCAGTAGGTCATTAAAAATTATTCAAAAACATTCCTAAGGTTAACCACGGGAAAACTAAGGGGTTGCGTATTTTGAATTTTCGCGCGCGATACGTGCCTGTTAACGTACTCAGTACCTGAGTAACTATGGAAGATCCTCGGGTAAAATTTGACAGTATCAGACGCCTTCGCGGAGGAGCCAAATTTGAAAATAAGAAATTTCGAGAGAACGGCGGTGAACGACCCGTGCTCTTCTTACGGTGGGGAGTTCACAAGCTCGACTGAACTCCGCGAACGTTTTCACCTTCTCCAAAGGGACGATCGATGCTTTTCCATTGATTACTTAAGCTCACGTGACTACCGGCTAGTAACTACCTATACCTGCCTACCGTCTCCGCATGCTATTGCACGGGTGTACCCTAACCTATAATTGTAACGATTTCTAATGACATATATACATATGCATAATAAATAACGCAGCGTATGTTTGACGAAGCCAAAAAATTCATCAATCTCTACATCAGGGTCTACCGATTCTCATTTGATATGCTAAAAGATTCATAAGATTCTCAGGACTGGCCGGATCGAACATCGCGTGTCTCGAGGATACATAGGAATTCACGGGGAATGAGTGAAAAACTTTTCTGGATAGCCAATCGATCTCCAACTATTAAAGGTGAGAGGGTAAACGTTCTCTTCCATAGAGATACTAAGGTCAGATAAGCTACAGTCCTTGAGGACGAAGTAGGGATATAGAGATTTGCCTAACCTTTATTTTATATATATGCTACATATACTATATCTACTATCCTGCCCAGCTGTCCGTGATAAAAATACTCCTGTAAAGGTCGTGGGGCTTATATATGTATACATATAAACTTACTTTATTTGAGAATATCCAAGCAAAGATCCGATAACGTCTTTATTTTTTTGTACAGCTATCTTCCTACAAAAATAGATGCATACTTGGATGAGATATCCCTGGTATATACTTATAATAAATAAATAATCATAATTAATAAGTAGTATTGATCCTAGATCAACAGACTGTGTCAAGGACTTTCAAGAGTAATAGACAAACAGTATCCAACAGGGATGCTGCAGTTATTCAAGTTCAAAGATTAGCAAAATCTTTGAGCACGAATCGCAAATCGAGTATATAAATACATAGTGTTTTTAGTAAAAGCTGCCATACCCACAGGAGGAGCCTTAACCTTGCGATCGACATAACCTCTCATAATAAAATCTGGCATATCATATGAAACAGTCTGTATACGCTACGTGGTACGTATACCGGCCACTTAAGTGTATATAAAACTTCTTCATGATTGAAGAAACCGAAATTCTTTGGAGAATTGGTCTGCTCGAATGAAGCTCGTCAAAGGAATATGTGCAAACAATTTGAAAGATGTTAAATCCACTTTATTTATCAGCTCGCCTTGATACCGTCTGCTAGCCAGATGCACAGAGTGTAAATGCATAACCACGCATCAACTATAAATACAATAGGATAATAATAGACTGTGACAGATATACCCAGAGATTATTCAGTAACCTCCGTTAATTATTTCTTATTAGAGTCCAGCACTCATTGTTGTTTTCTATTGCTGTAGATTGCACAGAGCAATCTGTATATTTGAGCGAGGAAATTTGAAAGCTCAAAATCATACGAATTTCATCAATCCACACGTGGCTTTTGTGCAGGCTGTATTTATGCACGCGATAACGAGGGCAATAACGTGCTGATAGTAAGCACAAGACTTTATAATGCCTTTCCAATGACAAAAACGTGACACTCGGTATACAACTTTTTTTTCAAGTAGCTTATCGACTCTGCTTTGTATAATTTTACTTTCTTTTTACTTGCCAGTTAAAAGGGATATACAAAAATATTCGGTTTCCGGTGTAAACCATTGCGTTTTCTTTCGTGGTGTAAATCGATCAAGATCCAAAAATGGAAACATTTACGAAGTGGTTCAACGAATGTTCTTGTAATTCTACACGTGGTTTTCAATGGCCAATCAACGATATCGATTTTCACTGGCTTGTTATTCTGGCTTATACGTATTTTCGCCCTGAAAAATAATCCTAAGCAGCATCGATCCTTTTTATTGAAGGGTCTGTGTGCTTTTATGTATTCACGTACATATGTAACGTATATATACTACGTGGTCTTTTTTCGCTATGCGCTTGAAGCTTGACGGCCTGCTTAACGAGAGCTTCCATTTGGATTGTAGTACTTTGTGAAAATTACGTTGCTCTAGATCACAGTAATTTCGCATAATTTTTATTCTCTGTTTCTTGCCAATGTCAATTGTCTCATACGCTCCCACACTCGTTACGTTACTGCATTGAATTACTAATTGGGCAATTGGAAACGTCCACCCACGTGTTACCGAGACACATTGAAAGACTTGTGTTCTGCAGTTTTGCAAATTTTCATAGAGAAATGTCAAACGGGATTGAGTGTATACTGATGTTATTATAGAGAATATAATTCTTTGGATTTTTCAGACACGTAATACGTGTCGTGCAGTGTAGTTAGTATCTCGTTTCTATATCGTAACGTACGGTTTCAAGTATGTCTAATCATGAAAAGTGAATAGAGCTATCGATCAGTTAAAAAGAGCTTTATCATTCTGGAATGAATAATAAAATTATACGATAATAACGAATACTCCTGGAACAATTATACAGTGAAAAATACTTTTGTAAATCAAATGTGAATTTCGCGTGTCAGATAATAAATTTACCGACAGTATATTCCGATCGATTTCAAGAGATTATATATTGTACATACTCAATATATCTGTGTCAATGACTTTCTTTGCGTTTTGTCATCTCTTCAAATTTTTCCTTATCCGTGGCATATTGCAAAAGATATTCGATCTCCAGTGGATGCAGGGATTCCCCTGGGATTATCAGACAGTGAAGTGGAGCTCCAAGATCAGTCTCCTTCATGTCCTTGAGGGAGCAGGCGACTATCCTCTGATTGTCGGAACCAACACGGGCGAGACCTACTGCAAGACTTTCGGCTGTGAAGGCTACAGAAAGAGAAAAAAAAATTAATTGCTTTCTTCGTAAACTATATTTGATTAATTCTCGTTAATCATGAGTTCCCACCTACAGGAACTACGCAACTATCTACTCCAAGGACAAGACCAATCTATAGAAGGATTACAGATGCCGTTGAGCACAGCGTTCTCGAACTCGTTAAAAAGAATAACAGAGTTTATTCTTTTATGATGTTAAAACGTACTGAATTCGTTGCGGCTATCGGAACTTTGATTTGCGCGCTGTTTATCATACAGCAAAAGCATCGAGTTAATTGAGAAAGGTCAATGATTGGCCACTTTTATTTAGGACAGTGTTATGATTCTACTGACCTAATTCTTCTGCTCCAGATTCCAGCATCTTCTCGAGTATCTGTAAGAGTTGCTCGGATGCCTCGGCAACACTCATAAATCTTGGTGGCATGTACTCCTTGCGCTTCTTCAGGATACTCTCCAGGGTCGGCTCCTTGACTTTGATGTCCAAGAGGCAGAGAGTGTGTAAACCTCGACGTCGATTAGATGCGATTTTCTCGTAAAAGCTGTCTGGCTTCCAACTGTCCGTCCAGTATGGAATGGAAACTACTTCACCGTAGGAATACAGCTGGAGGCCACAGCATCCGATGGCATTGAGAATGGAAGCATTGTGGACGACGTGGACCTTTACGCCTCTTTCTCGAGCACGTAATACCAGGTCGGTGTGCGTAGTGGCACCGAAAGGATCGCCCACCACGAGAAAGGCTACATTTTCATTTTCGGTATTGTACAAGATTTCTTCGGCGCCGCTTTCCACCAGCTCGCGATCCGCTACTATTACAGGTCGGCCATAAAACTCTTCCTAACCGTTCGAAAGACAAAAAAGAACAATATAATATGAAATTTGGTATAGAGTCGAGTATTGTTCGTTATGAAATTTGAATTTAATTGATAGTTGCTTACTGGCGCCATCTTGTGAATACCCGGCTAAACCCACAGTCAATGCTAACATGTCATTTTAGCGGTAGTTCATTTAGATTTTCAATTGTTTGTGCGTAATTGTAATCGGAAAGTACTTGAAAGAGGGTTGGAATGATTCATTTCAAATGGGATTAATCAATTTCAATATGTACTTACCAATGATTCTTGTCCAACCGTTAAAATTGACGTATATGCCTCTAAGTATACTCTGTCACATTTCTTTATGATTTCAAGTCCCTTCACCGTGACATCTTTTGCGTCTCCTAGTCCCAGTCCAATCACATAAAACATCGTAATAATAAGAACACTTGTTAATGATTCTTTGAAGAAAACTCGATTTATGAGTGACACACGTGTTGCTTGGAAGACACAGTTACCGCCATGATGAATATCCAACGTGTTGAGTATTGGCGCGGAATTTTTAAATGAATACAGCACAATAATGTTCTGCAACAGTAAAAGATTTTGATTCTTAATCTTTAATCGACAATCCTTGTTGAGATCATGAAAAAAGTAAAAAATAAATTATTGTTAAAGGACAACGGAAAAATGAGAACATCTAAGGGACATTAAGATAATGTTATATCCACCAGGCATGTTTTTCTCACTTTTTATTTAATCAAAATATTAGTTACTTACACGTTCTACAAATTCAGCAAATTATAAAAAGAAAATAAAAGATCGACATAAAAAGAAAAAGATCAGGATGCAAATATCCAGATTGAGGCACCAGTTACAAATAACGTTTTTCTTTCATGTTTACATAGCAGCAGCGGCTCGTCTTCTCAAGACTCAGCGTAATTTTTGTACTTCATTTCATCCCAATTGGCCATGTTGCTCTAATATAGGAAGGAAGGAAGGAAGAAAAAAGAAGATGAGTAAAGAAAGATAAAGAAAACGATTTAAAGAAAAAGTTAATATAAATAAAAATACCGTTATCCATTTTTTCACTTTTAAACAAGCACGAATGCTCTGATAGCATAATTGTTAGTGATCATAAATCTTAAACTCTAAAACATAAATCTATCTATTGAAAAAAATTGATTTTCGATCACGATTCTTGTTCTTCATTGATGCAAATTGCGCGACTTCATCTGCAACTCAAAGCGCCGATTTGTGCGAACCCCTTTTAAAAGCGTTCGATTCTCCTCCTTTTTTTTCTCCCTAAACAAGTTTTAGAAAAGCTCGATTTTGCGAACGGGCTCTATTTATTTGAGAATAATTATTACAAGGTATACTTTGATCCCACCTTGGTCTTGCGACTTGCCGCTTTTTAGAAACAACCTCCGTGGCTTCGGGCTTCCGCAACTTAAATCCGAATCTGTTGCAAACACCATTTCCAACGTTCGACAAGGACGGTATATTGATTGCCACTGCGAAAAAATTTGAAAAATAAAAGTGTTTAAGAACGTTAACGAGCGCCTGTCGATAGTCAAAATAAATATTAGTTCCCCTACGTACATTTCGAGGTATTCCCAACGAGGTTGTTGCTCAGAACGATGTGTCGCTCCTGAACTCGTTTTTTCGCATCCACGAGAGACTCCATCTTCGCGAACTTCTTCTGATGAATTTCAGCAAAATTTGGTGCTTTTCGTGCAACAGGCGTTTTTAAATCTATAAAAGGAAAGCGGGCACATGGACGATGAAGTTACAACTTACTATAAAATATTATTTTACCTCTCTTCTTGGGGGAATGAGTTGAAATTTTTGGTCTACTGAGTCTGCTGACTGATGCATTTTGTGCCTTCTGACTCGTTCCCGGTGTTCTCGTGTTGATGTCAGACGCTGAGACGGACCTCCTTTTCAACTGTGGTTTTATCACAGCAACTTTTGCTTCGACATTTGTCATGGAAGTGGATCTTCGTAAATTTTCACTGGCTTCCTTAAGAGGTGTATAAATTTTTCTACTTTGAATAGCACTGTACTGTTTTATCGAAGTGGGCAATCTCGACTGTACTGTTTTAAGGGACGGCGCAACGGATGACTTAGATCCACATTCCGCTGAATCAAGACCATCTGCGACAGAATCATTCTCAGTAGTTCGTGCGAAACGAACTCGGCAAGTCCGCTTAACCTGACGGCTGTTTTTGTCCGACTCGTCATCCACCATTGAACGTTTCCTCCTCTCTTTTTGAAAATTGGGGGTCTTTGGTTCAGTTACTTCGTAGGTATCATTATCCAGGTCCTTGTGAGTTTTCAATGCGGAATCATCGTTAGTAATTTCAAAGGTACCGTCCTTTCTAGATGAATCCGGACTGAACGTGTGGCCTCCATTTATCAATTCAGTTTCATTGGTTAAAGGTTTTTCCTCGTTCTCGATTAAGGAACAATTTGTAAGGAAGTCGTCCATGTTTTCACGTAGAGTAATCGTGGACAGGAAAGAAGAGTTTGAGGGAGACGTTCTGTCATCTATTCTAGAAGATGTTTTTAATTTCGGTGATAGATGCATAATTCGGGCGATCCTGTCACGTGGTGTCGAGGACAACAGTGGCTTCTCGATGTCTATATGTCGTTCTTGCGGAATCGTCAGACTGCTCGCATCTAAGCCCGGCTTGGATGCTGAGCGTTTTAAACTTATATTCTCCGGGGTAGATATGGGTCTCAGTGGTGTCCCGGAGTCAGTAATCGGTGATCGTTTCTTGTTCAAAGATTTGGCCCTTCGCGGGCTGTCTCCACCGTGAAGCGACAATTTCATCGTCACCGGTGTCTTTAGAGGAGTCCCGGGTGGCGTTGAGAGCGAAGGACTTTTTGCTGTAGATTTTCTACCTTTTGGCACGGGTGTACGCACCTTCATCTTCTTCGAAACGATCTTCGGCGTTCTCGATGGCGATTTGATCGGTGATCTTGATGCGGCTAGCTTAATGGGAGACTTTCGAACTTTTGATGCTGATACGCTAACTCTTTCCCGGGATGTTCGCGGAGATGTTCCTGAAGTAGGAATCTCCAGTCGTGTTAACCTCACAACAATTTCTGGTGAGGCTGTTGATTTTGACAACGAAGAGTGAACGGACGTCTGAGGTGTCTTCGAAGACCCGCGTATCATGAAGCTTCTTTTGTTGTTCCCAGGCGATATCTTTGGCGATTTTAACACGATCTTTGGAGACTTTGAATACTTTGGACTGGTTTTCAGTTTCGGCGATGTGGAGCTTCCTCTTGACGCTCTTGCTAGCGACGGCGAAACAATCTTCTTGACAACTCCAGTCATGAGGTTCATCGTATCCTTAGTTTGGTTTGTCTTTACTTTCGGGGAGTTTTGCTCGGAAACTGTCGAAATGTCAGACGCAGCTGGAGAATGTAACGTAATCGGCAACTTCCTAGGACTTTTGGATAATCTCAAAGGCGTCTGGGAATGACTCTTAGGTGACCTCAAATTCAATGGAGACCTCTTTGGCGTCTTTGTCGATCTGTGGGGCGTCAGATTTACTACAATTGGACTATTCTGTGGTGTTACTATTCCGTTCGGTAATCTCTCTCTGCGTTTGCGTAATATTCGTGGTGATAGCGGTTGTGGGGTCTCATTTCTATTCTTCCCGGTTGGCCACTTTTGCAACACGTTTAAGAATTCATCTGTAGTTAGCTCCTTGATCATGGAATCACTTTCGTCATTTGCTGAGGAACTATTCAAGGTACTTGATTGAGAACTTTTTTTATCTTTCAACCCTTCTTGGGGATTTTCACTGTCATTCTTTGCAAAGCTACTTTCATATGTTATTTTGGATTTTGAATTTCGAATTCTCCTCAAAGGAGTTCTTTTTGCTTTTGATACTTTAATTGGTGACCTTTTTTTTGCCACCTTCTTTTTGACAATAGATGTATCACTTTTGTCACTTAATTCATCTGTACCCTTCTTTGCACGTTTTCTTGTACGAATTGGAGAATTTTCTACTACAATTTCCTGCGATGAGTTCAATTTTTCTTCATTAGTATTTAAGGTTGTCTTTTTCATAAATCTGGTAGTAGCCCTCTTGTGAATTGCTTTGTTTGTCTCATCTTGTTTTGAAGCATCCAATTCGGATGCAAAACTAGTATCAAGATTTGTTGTGTTCTGCAAATTTTTAGTGTGATGTCGTCCTGTTGAAACATTATAAGTTATGTTTATATTTATAAACATATTGTCAATGACTAAAAAAATATTATGAAAAGAGCAAATAAATTACTTGTTCTCTTTATCCCTCTTTCTTGTGCTACATTTTTTAGAGTTCTCTCAGATTCTTCATCAGCAGATGGTTCATTGCGATTCTCAATCTTCTTGGTAACTAGAATAATTATTAACATTAAGATATCTGTAAAGTCTTTTTTCCCATTGACAGAAACAATTTAATTTTTAAAGTAGATATTACTAATAAAAGAGAAATGGGGGATGGTAAGTACTAATAACAAACACTAGACATTAATATTTTAGTATGCAAAAGATCCTTTCACCGACTGTAATACTACTACAATGATAAAATAACATATTCAGTTAAATAATCGTAACACGATGCCAAGAATTACTTTAACATATATTTCAAATAATACATTTATTAGTGCAAACCGCCAATGAATACGCCATATTTTCTGTACAGCCCGCCCAAAACCGCAGCCTCAGAATGCACAAATTTTTAACAAAAAAAATAGAAAAATATATGAGATTGAAAACCTTTTACTTACTTTGACGGGTTTGCCTTGGAGAAGCGGTATTTTCCTCACTATTTTTCCTCTTACGAACCATGTTTTTTTTCAGAAATTTGGCTTGTTTTGTACGGAAACAATCACGTTAGAGGAAACATCGGCTTACTTTTGAAACGGCCGAACGTGGCGCTGTCGTTTTGAAATTGAACGGTTGTGATCAGCTTGTTGATTCTTCCAGCCAGCCAACCAATAAGTGGTCTGTGCAGTCGACCAAGGACGTTTTACGACGGCCGATTCACATCAATTCCTCAAACTCTCCATATTCGGCAATGCCCATAATACCATACGGATTCATATGTGATAAGATTGTTGTAGCACTGCTGTCACAGGATATTGAAAGAGTGACACTTCATTAAAGTACTCGAAAAGTCATTTAGAAAATTCACCCGAAAGTTCTTTTTTATTATCTCGAACATTCTTGAAAAGATGTTCGAGAGAAAGTTAAAAGCTCTTGACTATATAGATTGGGATAAGGTAAACGGAAATGGTAAGCCGGCATCTGCTTTTCGAGTGATTTCTACGTATTTTAATGTCATTAAGTAATAAGATGATCATTCATAATTTGTATGATAATAGTAAAGTAATAATGACATTGGGTTTTAGATGTTCAACACTTTCGAAAATTGGTCACATGGTTGGAGGATCAGAAGATTCGACATTATAGAATAGAAGATAGAAAGGAACTGCGTGATATTAATTCAGAGAATTGGCCACAAACTTTTGCTAAGTACTGTAGTGATGTTGCATGTCCAATTACAACTTGTCCCCTAGATCAGTTGGAATGGTTACTTGGATTTGCTATCAGATTGGAGTTTGAAGATGACCGTCAGTATTTTTATATAAAGATATCTGCATAATTGAACAAATAGCTTTAACTCTGTTTATTTATAGACAAGAATTACCAACAAGCTACAGGCAATAAGGCAAAGAATAAACAAGAAGCGGCAGTACCATGCGTAAAATCTTCTAATCCCTTAGACAACTTAGATTGTATGTATTGCTTAATCATCTTTCTTATTCCGATTGAGGAAAATCACTATATAAATTTCTGTTTATTTCAGTTGAAAGCAATGACTTTAAGAATGGTGTCAATGTCATTGCAAAAATTCTTCAGGTTCCTCAACATCCTAATCACTTAATAACATTGGAGGCCTGCAGCAAGATTGTATGCAAGAGATTGAATCCTAGTGCATTGGAAAATCCAAATTCGGTTATAGTAAAAGGTAAAGCATTTCCAATTTTGGAGGCTGACCTTGGTTTTGATATGGGAGATAAAGTATTGAACACAGCAGCAAAAATTCTTCGATTACTATACATACACGATATTAGGGACCTACAAACGAAAATTAATGAAGCCATAGTTAGTGTACAAAACATAACTGCTAATCCTAAGACGGACACGAAGTTGGGTAAAGTTGGCATATAAGTAATTCTCCAAAATCCATGATAATTTACACTGCAATCAAAGGTAACTAGTTACTTGTAAAGTAGTTATTTGTACAAATTTTCTTAAAAAATTTAAATAGTACTTAATTCCGTGCGACTCATGCTGCTACCATAATTGAAAATATCTTAAAAAGAACTCAACAATAGCGTTTCATTTATTGGACCAATCGCTTGGTAAACATTATCTCACATTTTACATAAGACACATCTGATGTATAATCATTCTAGAGTTGGCTCCAAAATTGAATGGAGATGTCTCCTTCATTTTCAATTGAAGTCTTTCAGCCTTTGATCTACTTACTATCCGTATACTAATTACTCTTAAAAGTTTATCTTGCCGAAATCTATGTCAAAGCACATCACTATTATTAAAAGAACAATGTAGTGTATGTTGTACTTATAGTAAATGATTGCTTCTAAAAGATTGGTTAGACTTAAACTGTCGGTCGCAAGTCGAGGAACGCAATTTATACACGAGAAACTTTTGACACTAAAGCTAATCAAATTAGGTCAAAGAGAATAAAATATAAGCAACTGAATTTTATTCTCTAAATTTTCAAATATTTTTTACTACCAATATATGGATCTGTAGAGATTAAACACTGATTCCAGATGATCTTAAGGGCTACAGTGAAAATTTTTTAAGAAAACCTATTGATTCTTGATAATGTTCGAACTAACGATAACTATACGATACGAGATATGCACTAACATAAGTTATACTAATAACTTGTAATCACAATTACTCTTAATGATATATTAGTTAAGGACTAAAAAATGAACATCACGTGTTGATAATAAATATTTATTAAATGGATAACAATGTGAGCAAATTATAAGTTAACACTGTGTTTACAATGGAAAATGTTTCTAGGAATGTATGGCAGGCAACTTCAGCACACGACAAATCTTTCTAAATTTATATTACAGGACACTTGAGATACCAAAAGTGTCTTAGTAATTGAAATTCCTTAAATGGATAATAATTTACTTGCTGACCATAATCAAACATTAATATTTTGATACTGTGAGAAACTCTCATGGGGACAAGAAATATAGATGATACTTTTAGATATATATATATGCTTTGAATAAATGTAACTGTAATGATGAATCATATCTAGAACTGTTCATTGATTGTTTAAGTTTAGGAAATTAATCAGATATATCGTTTATTATCACAGAATTTGTTGATTCTTTTTGTTTAAAATGTGCATTTGTACAATTATGTCCCTCTAAGCTGCAATGCTCAAGGTTTCTTTACCATAGTTCACTTCATCAATGATCGGACAAGGACTCATTCAACTAAATTCGGATGGTTTTTTTCTTTTTCCTATAAAGTATATGCCATTAACGTTTTGCAAACCATAATAGGGACACTTTGAGTGCTCACACAAGAATACAACTGTGTAGCATTGAATTTCTTAAACATTTAGATACTTCAAACATTTCCGTCCGACATTATTTATTTAGTGTCATCATTCGAAATTTAACGAGTAAGTGTTAATTTTTCATTAAATAATGGAGATTAATAATTTTATAGTCATCTGGCTAGATGTTCTACTCTGGCAACTGGACTTTGCTGAGCAAACGCTTAAAAATTTTTAGTAATTGACGTTATAAGCAGATTCCATAATAGCAAATTCTTACATGTATTTGTAATATTATGACAAAATATATAATATAGTTGACGCTTGTATGAAGCTGACTGCGTAGTAAATGTATCGATGTAAATATATATATGTATAATGTATGTTAAAAATGTTATACTCCGACTTACAATTATGACCACCGAGAGATTGTTCAGATGAAATGATTTTATGGAGGAACAGCGTCATCCAATCCTTTCGTTCGTTAATTCTTCATGCTCTAAACGCACGTAGAATCAGTGACTCATAAGTAGTGAGTATATTTTTCAGAATAAAAATGAACATTCAAAACGGCTTGTAAACCTCAATTTGTCTACTAAGGCACTCTCCATTGAGTCTGCCCAGTGAACACTTAATGAAGCAATTTCAAAACACGAAATATTTGTGCTAAAAAGACAATTCTAAAAAGAATGTAAGCATCGGTGCTGTCGTCAACGACCTTCATGGGTTGTGTGTGCTTTAGCAATGGAATGTCACTGGCAAAAGTGCTTCATCATTGTACATTGAAAAATTAGGACAGTCTACATCTATCTTTGCTGCTTGAAGGCACCACTTGCAATCCCTGTCTTCTGGGTGGCTGCTCATCCTGTAAGGATGCTTGAAGTGCTCTGGCTAGGGCCTCATCCTCACTCAACGTTCCCTGTATATTTCGGATGTTTTGAGAATCATTTGTACTACCCTGCACTGCTGTTTTACTACTTGTTTGTCGATTCAAAGCTTCGAGTCTCCTCAATCTGGTGGCCTCTTCTCTCCCGATGCATGCGTGATCTGTTGGATGTCTATGTTTCAAACAAAAATTGTTTCCACAATCACTGCATTTTACTTGTACAATTTCCTTGATTTTACAGCCCTTTGTTGAACACTTATTGGTAAAGACTTTCCGACGACTCTTTCCAAAGTCTGCTTGACAATCATTATCCATATGTTGCCCAACAGCCAAATCTGGTGGATCTCCACGTTTCGATGGAATTGGCATATTACACAATGGACATACTGGAACTTGTACATCCTTCTTATAAGCACTTGGACAAGAGTGGGTAATGTAAGATATGTGATCAGTACAAAAAATTGATTCACAAGCATCACATTTCAGTGGGAGAAAATCAAGTCTATTGCAAGTTTGTTCAGAGCAGTGCTCTCCCAAGTTTGGAAATTCCATCGTACACCAAAGACCAATATTATGTCTGCAAAGAAAGAATGAAACTTATATTCTCAATTACGTTTTGCATAAGCTATGTAATCATGCCGAACAATATCTATATCAATATTCATGCTCTAAAATTCAAAAGGATGATGCAATCTTGTTAAATGTACGATATAAAATATCTAAAACATATTTAGAAATTATTAGATCCGCCCAGAATTTAGAAACGTACTATTCTGTGCTAATACACTGGAAAAACGAAAGCAAAATTTAAGATATGGTCCAAAATTACTCCGAAAATACTGTTCTATTTATTATACAGGAATAAGTCAAGAAAGTAACACTCACCAGGAACGACAGAATATCTTGAATACGAGGAAATGCTACTAGTTAAGTAATAATCCGATAAATATTTAGAAACTTCTGAACGGACGTATCACGAACACTCTCCCGCACAGACTAAAATTTGAATAAAAACACTCGGACACTTTAACTGACGTAAATATCTTTTACGTAAAGTAACTTGTACCGGAGCTTACTCGGCACAAAGTGATAAGAAATTTCAAACGAACATCCTTTTTATATAGACGACAGTTAAATTGTAGAACATTCTAAATTTGTTGCATCACGAAATTACCGACAGGAAAGTGAATAATCATGACGCTGCTGTTTGAGTGACTTGATCGTAACACCCTCGCACGGGATCACGAGGAAAACTCAATTTCCAAAATATTTTTAAAATATTTATACAAACATAATTATTATAGTGGGGTGTTACAGTTTTATGGAAAATAGTTAAATTATTATTTTTTTATTAAATATAAAATCATTTTACTTGTGGGTATTGCACATTTCTTGAAAATATCTGTTATAAAAATTCAGTGAAAACACCATAGGTAAAATTATGCGCTTATATAAAATAGTATAGTCTAACAGTTTTTACATATGAAAATTTTTATTTATCCAAATTGATCTTGAAATGGAGGTAAATTCAATATTCTTGCAGAGCCAAGAGCCATCAACCCTACAAAGTCAAAATTATGTATTAAAAATTCAATAATGTCTGTTTCTAGGTTAAAGCAATTTTATAAATATTGAATAGTCAGATTCCAGAGGGTGGATAGTGAAAAATTATAAATCTTTATTTACCGCATGCGATGGAAAACATGATTGATTTGCCAATAGTTTTATTAAACTTTTTTCTATGATGAGAAACGTAAATTCCAGCACCAATCAAGCCAGCACCGCTTATAAGTCTACAAGCTATGCAGTCTCGGTTTCTATTAGTTAAAATATTGTTTACTGTTCCTGACATGTTATCAAAAAGCAAGTCAAGAAATTTTGGAAATGTTAAGACAATATTTTGCACTGATTTAATTTTCTGTAGAAATACTCTAATATATTGGGGCACTAACAAAATTGCTCGTATCGACCGCATAGATGGCGGCGTACTAAGCACGTGGCCAACATTAAAATGTTTTGACAAAAAAATTTAATAAGTATAACAGAGATGAGTAGGGAGATTGCCAATGAGCCTGTTTTTGGTGAAGGCAATTTTTCTCTGGTTTCGGCGCGCCACCTTAGCGGAGGGCCCTCGAAGCAGTTCCACGTTTTTGATTGGTCGTGTATATATAGTAATACTACGCGTGATAATCTGGAGCTGTGTTTTGGCGTGTCGACGCGCCACCTGAACGAGACTCTCGAACTAGTTCCACGTTTTTGATTGGTCGAATGAATTCGTATGCTATTAAAAAAGGAAACAGCCTACCATAAGTGTTTGTCACAGGTAGGCTCTCGGGAAGAAGAAACGTTCGCTGATTCATGTACCAATTTATTGGATGTATACGATGTAATATAATACAATATTTGTAGATTAATATAATCATATATTTAATGAATCTTAAGTTAACTAGGTGAACCAATAAGCATAGTTGATAATTAAGAAAAAAAATAAAAGGGTTGAGACGTGAGTTTCGAACTCGAGACTCTCGGACGTTAATCCAGCATCAAGCACGTGTGCTATCGTGTCATTGTGGTATATTATTTAGCAAACTTGTATTTGTGTAGTTACCCACGTTCGAGAGTTTTTGTTTAAGTTTTATTTGGTCACTCTATTATTTACAAAGCTTCATATGGATATTAAGGGAATTAACATCGGCAAAATTTACTACCTTATTACTACGGTTTATGTAATATGCAGTAAGAAAGGGTGGATTCAAGTCTCCCTATTTGAGTGTTCACCCGGTTTAAAATCATAGATCTCGAGGAACACACGAATTCATTGGACCAATCAAAAACGTGGAACTAGTTCGAGAGTCTCGTTCAGGTGGCGCGTCGACGCGCCAAAACACAGCTCCAGATTATCACGCGTAGTATTACTATATATACACGACCAATCAAAAACGTGGAACTGCTTCGAGGGCCCTCCGCTAAGGTGGCGCGCCGAAACCAGAGAAAAATTGCCTTCACCAAAAACAGGCTCATTGGCAATCTCCCTACTCATCTCTGAGTATAAAGTACAATGAAGACGGTGTAAAACCTTCGAACTGAACAAACATTTTATTGACAATAGAAATCCAACAGATTGTTGAAAATAAAGTTGTATACCAAAATAATAGTTTCCTTATACAACTAAGTTCATACGTGTAGTTTCATGTAAAAAAGAAGCATACCTTACACCAAATTTTGTTTAGTAACTAAATAACGTTTGTTTACTAAAATAAATAATTTAATTGATTTACAAAATTATTTCCTTAATTGTGTTTAATAAGCCTTTCGGATTGTGTACAATACAAAATATTGGGTGGCATAGTGAGAAAGATGGTCGAGAGTTCCTTTGTACAATATTCTTACAATAAATATATGATAATCATATCTTGTTTTTCAAAGATTCCTGTAAGTCTTTGTTACTTCATTTTATTTCGTTAATTGTTCATCCTTTCGACATCGAGCAGTGAAAGGGTCTCCTAATGACATCACAAGGTGTATCTGAGACATTGATGAATGTCCGAATACAGGAAGGTAGAAGTATTCCGCGTTCTTCTATTCTATGAGTTTCTTTGCCTTGAAGAAACGTCTTAAGTAAAGCACCTGCCAAGTAGCCAAGCCTAAGAGGCAGCACATTGAGAATATACTGAAGTAAAGAACGCGGCTGTTTGTCATCTCTAAAATGCATAACATTAAACGTAAATTACATGTCTTTTTATATTGAAGCAAAGTAGTAACAACAAATTTTACCATTTGTATCTCTCATTTCTTCTTCATTCTTGCGCATTCTTGCAAAGTCTTGTACAATTGTCTCAGATATATCCTCGAGACGTTTCAATTCCACTTCAATTGGTTTTAATTTGGCAGCTTCGCCAATCTAAAATATGCATATTACAATTTGTTAATCCTGCTCTGTTTATGGAAAACAAAAGATGTGCATTACATAAATGGGTAATTAATAGAATTATGGCACACTGATAGTTTAATTTATTATAGTGAACATATTTTGCAAATAAAACAATGTACAAAGTTAATTGAAAAGTGGAGGAAGGGACAAAATGAATGCTATGCTATTGACATAAAATAAAAATAGGTATTGAAAGAAGTCAAAGGTTCATGCCAAAAGTACGACACTGAAAAGGCTAAATATTTCTTTACCAGCTGTATGCCCAAATAAGCCACATATAAAAGAGAAAAGAAAGAATGTTCTATAAGAATATTTGTACTTTACACTAAACTAAATATAATTTATAATTATACTTACACCCTCATAATTCTTGGCTTCAATACCTTTCTTAATAATTAGAGAAACCTCCTGCTTTATACCACGCTGATCTAAAATCCATTAATATAATAAAATAAGTTAGGACACTGCCAATATAAATAGCAAAAATAAAAACACCATTTATAAAAACATACGGCTTGGAACATGTGAGATGAAGCAAATTTCAATCTTATCGAGCGTATCAGTAACAAAAGAGAATTTTTTCTCTTTCACTCCATGCAACACATCCTCCCTTTGAAACAGAATATGCTTCTTGGAGTCTTTGACCTAAAAAAAAAAGACAAAAATTATATTATAATCAATATTCATACAGAAATTATACCGATGCAATGGAAAAACTTCTTTAAATTTATTACTCTCCTAAATGTATTTTTATCAATAAACATTGATTTAAAAAAATCATCGAAAATAGCACAACAGCCATATTGCAGGTTAGTATACATAACCTAGTGAATTACAGGGAAACTTAAAATAAATGCATAATTACCACAGTGTCGACTTTTTGACCTGGTGCTTCGGAGACTTCATAATCTCCTGTGACCAAGACATTTGCTTGCACTTCTTCCTTCAGGCACTTCTGAGAGTTGGGCTCCAAATAAAACATGATACCATTGACACGGGCGGCCAGAAGCACAGCCAAAAAGGCCCCGACACTTGTGCTCTTCGTCGTTTTCATTGTATCGTGAGTATCTTACGCGTTTTGACAAGCACACCTGACAGTTCTTTCAAGATTACGGAATAAAAATCAACACACGTTCCTCAACATTGCGATGAGTTGGCAGCCATTCGGAACATTGGCTCGTTTGACGTGTACGTCACCTCCGGAACTGAATGTCACCCGGAAACATCCGGAAGGTACAAGAAAGAGCCAATCCAAGCAATTTTGCTTATGCACTCATTCTCTTTATCAAACACCAAATCATAATTTTCCACGCACAATTCTTTTCTGTATTTATCTTAAGAAAAGGGAACAAAATAGTCTTCGCTGTGAATAGTTTAGTTGATGGCGATATAGACGTATAAATTTAATGACAATAGTAAATGTACAGCCAATCCCCTTTATCGCGTATCACAAAATATATAGCACATATAAAAATAATATCAAGTTTTGCGAGATATTTTTTATTCGCATTAATGCATCATTAATGTTATAATTACATGTGGTATAGATTTTTCCATTTATTTATTTAAATATTACATGTTCTTAATTTATTGAGTTAATTTATTTTATATTATTTAAATTAACCACGCCCTCTGTGTAGCAGTTGCATGTACCATTTGAAATTTCAATTTCAAATTCAAATATTACATGGTAGAATTCGAATGTTATACAATTCTTTTTTCGAAGGTACGAGAATAAGATGTTTTAGGTACTAATATCCTTTTCCCCTTAATTTTCTGTAAAATTGCATGGCTCAAGTCGTTATTGCTACAAAGAATTGAGTTTAAAATTAAATTCTTAACCTCTTTGATTTGTGGCGTCTGCTACAGGAACCTTATAGCTTTGAAAAATAAATTAAAGATTATTAAAATATCTCATAATTTTATTCGATATTAATACATAAATGCAGACCTTATATTATAAAAATGTATAAATATAAAAATTAACAGCTTCGGAAAAGTACTGAAGCACAAGTAAATTTGTAGTATCATTCACACACTCAGGAAAGGACAACATAGGTATAATAAAAAAAATAACGTATTCTGTGATTCTTGTGACAAGCAGCTTCGAGCACAAATAATTCAGTGATATAAAATATTCATAAAGAAATCTGCGAAAAATGTCTGAAATTAAGGGTGTGCTATTTTATTTTACTAACCTTTGAAATTTCGTAGTATTAAATCAAATATATGAGTTTAGTCTAAAACTGTGCATATACTAAAGATAAGAATTCTTTTTCTTTTCAGAAATGATGTCAGTCGTGTCTTTGGACGATATTTTGACAGAGCAGTCCATTAAGCTTGAGCAGCTTACAATGGCAACATTATTTTTAAAAGGTATGTAGGACAATCTATCAAATTTGATTTATTTTCGATAGGATTTAAAAATCATTACTCATTATTCTAAAGATAAAAAGGACATTATGCACCAATTAATTGAAATACAGCATGAGGTCTTTGGAATGAAAAAAAGTTTAGATACAATGCAGAAGGATTTAGAGAAGATGAAACAGCAAAATGTACATTGCCGTGTGAGTATTTCTATTTACTGTCTTTGACGTTTGACCAACTTGCCTTTTTAATATGGAACCTCGTTATCTATAACAACAATATATAATGCAGGAACTTTCATCAATGATAGAAACACTTATTCAAAGACTTACACATATGGCAGAAAATGTTCCGGAACAACTCATTCCAGCATTTCAAAATATTGAACAGTCAAATGCTAATTCGTTGCAGCTGTCTAATGAAGATAGCAATGTACCAAATATGATAAACAAATTTAGCAATTCTGTAAATGTCACAGAAGACCGATATGATGAAAATAATGAAAATAGAGTACTGAACTGTAAAAAGATACTATTTGATGAGCCTGAAGTTTATCGTAGCATCAAGCTACTTACCCAGCAGGAATTTAATAAAATACCAAGATACATTATTGGAAGACAGTCTTTGGAAGCTGTGAATAATTTAGTAATGACTATCAATCAAATATTAAAAGCCAAGTACACCCTGCTTTCTTTGGGAAAAAATGGGGCACGAAAGAAGGGTGTACTAGATCTTTATTTACACTACAGAAAACAGGAGACCATTGAACAAGGTATAGCACGCTAAATGTAAAAGTGCTTTGCATATAATACCATCAACAACTAATTTTTATTTGGTTCTATTAAAGGTAAAATGTATTTTTTCACAAGCGAGGATTATGAGAGGCAGACAAAATCAAAACTGGATAAGATGAAACTGAACCTTCTAACCGCATTACGTCATTGCAAACGGTTGCGAGAAATGCGAGTTGCGAAAACTTTGCAATACATTGTAGTTCAGTAATGCATCACAATGCAGTTTTGAATAAGGAAGAAAGATAATAATAATGTGTCAGTAAAAATGAGAATATGCATTTTTCAAAACTTGTACGGAGCCAACAGTCTCTATGAATATCGAAATAAAACTTATCAGTCGCGTTGCAATTATCCTATCGTTAATCATAGTATAATGTATTTTTCTATTGCTTTTATAAATAAAATTAAGATTTCCAAAAATCATTTTGAAATTTGTTTTGATCCTTAAAAGGCCTGAAGCTCGTCGATTATTCTTATCTTCGTGTTCTTTCCTCGGAGGAAAACGAAATAAAACAAACACAACACAATTGTTCCCTGTTGCCTAGCCAACTTGTTTAGAGGATCCAACATTCAAGAAGAAGCTGGATCTTGGGAGCAGCAGAAATTCTGTCTTAAGATTATTGAGTTTGCCATGAAAGTATTTTTGAAGATTTGACTTCTTTCCAAGGATAAGGTAATCTGCTCCAACGTTTAATTGACACACTCAACAAATACGGTTAGTGAACGATCAAAGACTCATTGAGATGATTGAATAATGGAAAAAAAACAATGTCACGACACAATACGAAATAATGTTTTTAAATAATATAATATATTTTCTTAAAGTTTATCTCGAATAATGAATTAATAGTTCTTTCACTGTTCAATTAAATATCGCAATAATACTAATAATTCTACCAATAGCCAAAATGCTGAAGGCGGAGTCCATAAGCACGATAAGTGACAGAGACGAAAACTTGGAAGACGACATAGATGATCTCGATGGATCCATAATATGGTCGCAGGACGATCCTCTGTCCTGCAATGAAATTTTAGATCCCGAAACGAATATTGGTCCTGGCGGAGATGCACTAGGAAGTCCAATCACATTGTGCCGGTTATGCGCCGGTCAAACTGTAAACCCAGTATACATTTATTCGGAAATCGGAGAATCATTGAAGCTTGCTCAAAAGATAAACACCTGCTTGAGTATTAAGGTATCAATAAAGTCTAAACTATTGAGCATCAATAAATAATATTATTGTAGTATATTGTAATCCATTAATAGGTGAGGATGACTGACCCTTTACCGAAGCAACTTTGCGTCACTTGTGTGGAGAAGATTAACTGGTGCAACGAATTCGACAACGAATGCATAAAAGCCGAAGAAACCTTAACGACGATGCTTCGCGAAAAGAGATGTTTTGAAGTATCGGAAGTGATAAGCAAGGATCAAAATTGTCATGATAAGTCGTGTCCTTTGTGTCTCGAAGGTCACATGACGACGACCCAGTTGAACACAAACGATCCAACATTCGAAGAATTATACGATAGCGACATTGTACTGGACAGTAGTGACGAGGAGAAGATGTTTAACGAATTGAAAATGGATAAGGAAGTCGGGAGCAATGCGATAATGCTGCAATGCCTTGGAAGCAGTCAGCAGTACCTGAAGTGCGGTGCCTGTATGAATCTCTACCACACCAAAGAGACTTTGGACAATCACAAGTGTAAGCCAAACGTTCAGAATACGTCTAAGCCGTATAAGTGCGTCATGTGTAATGCCACCTTTACTTTCGAAGAGCGATTGAATTTTCACATGCAGTTTCACGAGGGCGCCAAAGCCCTGTACTGCGAAGTCTGCAAAATTACCTTCGGTAAAGAGTTAAAGTTGTTTTACCATTACAAAAGGTATCACTGCGAGGCCATGACTATATCCTGTCTGCAGTGTGGAAAACTTTTTGAAAATCAGGAACAACTGAGGATCCACGTGTGCGTCGATGGGAAAACGAGGCCTCACGTTTGCGAGGTCTGCAACAAGGGTTTCTCCGACGGCTACACCTTGAAGCGACATATAGTAACTCATCTGCCTGAAAAGCCATACAAGTGTTCTCAGTGCTCCAAGAGTTTCACCCAAAAATCAAGACTCAATAAGCACGTTGCCGGTCACGGGATTGTTATCGAGAACACTCAAACCGCATGGAAGTGCGTTCAGTGTGGTGAGACCTTTAACAGCTGTGACGACGCAGACAGTCACTACAGGATTCACGAGGACAAAATCACCTTGATAGAAGAATTATCCACGTCGAAGATGTACCACTGCGAGTTCTGCAATAGCCACTTTGTCGATCCTGACAATTTGAAGACGCATCAGAACCAGCACGTTGTCGAGAGACCCTACAGTTGTAATCTTTGTAATACAATTTACAAATCCTTCGCCGAGGCGGTGCTACACTGGAAGGAACATCCCAGAACGTTCAAGGTGGTCACGGTATTTCTCTGCGACCTCTGTAGCAAGGACATGAAGGAGTTGTCCCTACTGTACAAGCACAAACAGAAGAGACATCATTACGTGCCGAGAAAATCCGATTCCGGCAATATGATCTTTATCTGCGAACTTTGCGGTAGCACGTTTGAAAAGAGCGAGGAGATTCAGGAGCACGGTAGAGATCAGTGCTCAAAGTTTCCTTGCGACATATGCGGCAGTTTGTTACCCACTGCGAACTCCCTGAACGCCCATAAAAGAAGACACAGCGGTCTGCGTCCTTACGTTTGTAATATTTGTGGAAAAAGTTACACTCAGTCTAGTCATATGTGGACTCACAAGAGGTTTCACATGGGCGTGAAACCGTACGCCTGTCAGTACTGCGATCAGAGATTCACGATTAAGCCCGACCTCGCTGATCACACTAGAAAGAAGCACACCAGAGAAAGACCCTTTAAATGCGATGTCTGTAACAAAGCATTTCTCACAGGTTCGGTCTTTTATCAGCACCGACTGATTCATCGGGGAGATAGACGATACAAGTGTCACTATTGCGAAAAAGCATTCACCAGGACTGAAGCTCTGAACAATCACATTAAGATACACACTGGCGAGAAACCCCACGCTTGTGACGTTTGCGGAAGATGCTTTAGGCAGAAAGGCGACATGAGGAAGCACAGACGTACCCAACATGCTGCCAAGGAAGAACTTTCTTGATTTAAGCTTCCTTGTGCGATGAATCGTTGCGGGCAACTTCGAAGTAGTTTTGTCCGCTTCAGTATTATAACTGTTTGAAATAGATTTATGGCTATATAATAAATGTTTAAATATCACTGCTCGTCTGGCTATTCTTTTCATAAAAGCTGGGCAATCATTTATTTGAGCAGACCTGTTTATGACGATAACAATGTATATTCTATGTGTTATCAGTGTCACAATCAACAAAGCTGTTGATGTACTCTACGACTTATTGATATAGCACACTAGGCCTTCGAGTAACATGACTTAAGATTAACAAATCTTTTCTTTGCGACTGCGATATAAATCTTGATGTTTTAACTTATTGCTGGATATCGGAATAGTGACTGCAAAAATTATTTTTCAGATTCTCTCTGAAGCAACACTTTAAAGCGGTGGGTGTAAAATCGTTTAGATCTTTGTACAAAGTTTAAACGTATTTTAAGAGGTATTGTTATCAATTGTTGATTTAACTCTCGAGTTTAAAGGGACACGTAGGATGTTAATGACAGGTGCGCAATGACAGTTGCGCAGTGAATGCTGCAGGGAACAGGTGATATTCCAAATGTCTCATGACTTCCATCAGATATTTCGACATGTAATTATCGCCCTGGTGGCTATCGATAATACGCGTTGAATAGGTGATTTATTTTCCGTTGATAACAGCCTGTACGCCGTGGGACTCGAGAGAATGGCGGGTTCGAAATAAATTTGCTAAAGAGCATTCAAGTAAGACCTCGGAACAGGTAGGACTTGTACGGTATATACGTCGATGTACAGCTGTCAGGGAATTTTACACTGGCTCTTTTTACGTAATCTTTTGTACACGATGACTCGTTTGTTTGGTTAATGTTGCGTCGATCGCCCCTGAATTATGACGTTGGTAAAAACCTGTCTTTTTATTAGTGGACACTCAAACGAAAGTTAACCTACAGTCGTTTGACGTATAGAACTTGTGCTTAGGAATTCAATGGACAAGCTTCTCCCTCCCTTTCATGAATAGTTTAAGAACAAGTAGTAGCAGTATGTTAACAGTCGTTAGTCGTAAAGACTTGACATGAATCTTTCTGCAAAGTGAATTTGATGTGGTAGGTATTTTTTTAGTAGCTCAATGACACTGTTGTTTGTTAAAATTTTAGAATAATGCTCAATCAGCTTCTTTGATTTTATAGTGATAGAATATTTTTGGTGTAATTTTTTGTTTTAATGTGTAAGATATGAAGCATATTGTATTTACGAATATATGCATAGCTGGAGGATGTATTTGTAATTCAACCTTGGACATAATTACGAACCTTAGGCTTTTTATTAATTCTGTTTAGAATCTTGGGTAACTATGGCCTTCCCACCATTGGTTAGTTCCACACCGCCACCCTTGGATAGTTTTGGGGAATCGGATGAAGATGAGTTTGGAGACTTTACGACTGGTGGAATTGATGGTACACAGCTTACATTCTGTTTTTAGCATAATAGAAAGCTCTAGTGTAATTTGTCTATAGTATATTCTTGTAGCTTTGTACCGTGCACAAGATAATTGACCATATCCAACTAAGATATTGTAAATTTTTTTATTAGCTGCAAGTACAATGTAATGCAAGGTTACACTGCTGTACTATCGTTATTGATAAATAAATTAGAATTACCTTTTCAGGCTTATCAATAGCTTCGGACTCACCACAGAAATTACTGACTCCTATACAAACTCCAACGCCATTGCATACAGTGTCGCCTAAAGTGAATGGAGTGACAGAACATTCATCAGCTACAGAGACACCAACAAAATCCGAATTAATCATAAAAAGTTCCTTTGAAGAAGATATACTGATTGTTGAGAAGACAGAAGACAGAGTGAGCTGCATAAAGTTAAATAATAGGACAGATAGTGGTAGTGTAAATAACAACAATCAGAAAGAGGCCGATTCCGTTAAGAATAGCGAGCTAGAAGTGTTGGAGAACGATGGTCTAACGAATGTCAAAAGCAATAGCAATAGTTCCAATCATATTTCCATTCAGGATGATTTAGATAAATCAGGTTTCGTTAATACTGATGTAGTTAGTAGTAACAATAGTAGCTTAGCAGATAGCACCAAGACTGGTAGCGAGCAAGAGGACTCCTTGCACAACTTGGAAGTCAATGAGGATCCGGAACCACTCAGTCTGGTCTTGGATGATCCTAGCAGCATTCCCGAGACTCAAGAAAACCTTGATGATGACTTCTATGATTATCAAAATTTCAAGGACACCATAAAATGTGACACTCCTCCCTGCAATTCTACATACGACTCTAAAGATTTAGATCGTAACGAGGACTCATCCTTGACTTTGAAAAAGAATACCAAGGACGTAGAGGAGCAGAAAAAGTTTTCATTCACGCAGGAAGAATACACATTTGATGGTTTTAACACCGTAGTGGATTCCAATGAATTTCTGCCAGTCTCAAAGGAGATCGATTCCAGTAATAATGATGAAATCAATGTAGAGAAGTTCGAGGCAGACTTTGCAGATTTCGTTATCGCCGACGATGAAGATGAGGATGCCATCAATGTAAATAATTGTGCAAGATCGCAAATAGAATTTAGCATCGATTCTAAAGGAATAGATAGAGATGTTAGTGAATTGGACGATAGTCAAGATAAATTATCGAAAGACGTTTTAGACGATGATAGTAAGTTAATTCAGAACTCTGACGAGACAGTACAAGATAAATCAAAGTTTCAGTGTAAATCTGTAAATACCGTTGGCACTTGTGCCATTAGTGAGTCGATCACTGGTATACTTGCGAATGATTTCGATGACCTCGATGACCACGATGAGATTAAGAAACCCACGGCTACAGGAGCTGAGGACGGTACTCCATATGCACAATCAAAAGACATAAATTTCGAAAACTTAAATACTGCCAATCCCATTAAGGTACATCAAGACGTAGATGATGGATTTGCAGAATTCGCAATAGCCCAACCTGATCTGCATTTAGAGATCAATTTAAATACGAGCGATGACAATGATACGAACGCCGGAGTCCAGAACGTCGTTATTGCGGCGGTCACGGATGGTTTTTCAGAATTTGCAGAAAATCACGAGTTTCCTGAAAAAGCAAACCAGAATAAACACATAATTCCAGAAAATGATTCCTGTGAAGCGAAATTTCAGGAAGCCAAGTCGGCAAAGCTTCCTGAGGAATTCATTGTCGAAGCCATTCTTAATGACTTCCAAACTGCGCTGCCTCCGCTCGATGATGAATCGCCTAAGAATATTATAGACGATTTCACTGATTTTGCTTGTCACGACGTAGCAATGAGTAATTTCTCGATTACCGATGAAGTCAGCAACTTGGAAACTGCTTCCACGGTTCTGAGGGATATGCCAATGGAAATAGCAGAAGTTACAGCCTCTGAAGATTTTCGAAATTCTCAAATGCAGCCAGTAAACGTGAATGAGGATTATCTTGACAATCTGAAGACGACAACAGTACAAGAGGATGATGACTTTGGTGACTTCGCAGACTTCTCCGACACACCTGCAGGTCCAGCGACAGAATGGAAGCCAAATATAGAGGAGCCCAAGATCCTCTTAACTGAGTACAAGAATAACGATGACAATGATGATGATTTTGGAGATTTTGGAGATTTTGGTGATTTCGAATCTTCCGCCGCCATCGCCAGCGTTGCCGCCGTAGTAGAGAAACCTCAGATTAGTTTCAGAGAATCTATAAGTCGGATAGAAAATAAGAACGTGAGTTTAGTAAATTTATTATTATAATTACTGTAGATCTTCCAGTTTGTAACTTACCGCTTCCTAGATTCTTTGCATTTTCAAATCTTTAAATATATGTCTTTTCATTATGATACACATGAAAATCTAAGTGTCCTGTACTGTATACGAAAACGAAAATACTTTCAGGCTGCCAACAAAATAGAAGACATAATAACAAACATGTTCCCCGTGGTCCCTGATACTCGGGAGGTTAATCTACAACCTTTAATAGCGAAGTCCGATGACGTCTGGCAAGGACTGAAGAGCGTCGAGGAAACTAACGCCCTTTCCTACCAATGGACTAATAGCACTAGTAACAATGTCCTACTGGGGGCCCTGGGTATAGACTCACGCAATATTGTAAGTCAATAAAATATGCCTGAGAACTCTAAGATGATTTAACAAAGTTCATAAGGTTATTGGTTGTATTATTATTTCTTGTAGCTATTCGGACCAAGATGGAATCCAAACATTCCAAGGTTTGCCGCGAACCTGGGCTTCACGCCTTTAGAACCCGTGAAGGCATCAACGGAAGCGCAACAAGCATCAACATCAAACTCTAGCAAGACACAAAGTTCGTTAAGCTCAGAAGTATGTTGATTTAATTAGTCATTAATTGAACAGAATAATTGATAAGGTTTTATTGTATGAATTAACCCGCGTATATTTCTTTCAGGAAGTGCCTGCCGCTCAATTTGATTGGAATAGTTCGGGCCTTGTAAATCCTTTGGATTCCAGTAAGTAATTTGCATTAATTGGTTCTAATGTGATTCATTAGGTAGAATTGACACGTGCTAATGTATATTTATCTGTTATTGATTTTGTCCCTGTCCTTTCCAAAATTCACCGCTTATCTTTTGCTTACGTGATACATTTCTTTCATCCCCTCCACTTCCCACCCTTGTACCCCGCCCCATTGTTCCTATTCTATTTTTTTTCCATACGGTTAAACAAAGGTGGTGGATTATCTGTTCTTCTGCCATTGGATTTATTGTATCCCTTCGATCCTCTCCTGACACCTCATTGCTCAGCACATTCCGAATCTTACCACCACCATGCTGCTTGTACAAGGAGCTCCATATATTACTGTAAGTCTGCAAGCCAGAAATTCCCATGTAGCACACGCACCAAATTTCAATGTCCACGCATCGATTGTACAGCAATTTTGCAAATGGTCGTGGAACTATATATTTACAAGTATATATTGCAATCGTGACATCCTTGATCAATTGTATTTTTAAACTTTGACAGATCCTTCGGACTCTAACAGCACGCATGAACATGGTCATCCTCATTCGGTAAAGAGTTATCGGTCAACGGAACTGTTTAACAGTTCAGCAATATCACAGAAGCATTCTCAACAGTCCAAGATCATAGAGCCCTTGCCAGGACCAAGCACAGGAGAGTGGAAAAAGAAATCCGAATCCGAAACTGGAATGAAATCAAAGAGCAGCGGACAGAAGTCATTAAAAAGTGTTGGGCATGTAAACAATAAGCCGTTTTTGATAAGCAATATTAGCAGCAGAGGAGAAACGACGAGGACGGAGACAGCCAAGTCGGATGTAGCGAAGCACGAGCTACAGCAACAGCGAAAATCCTCCTTGAACAAGAGGGAACATCTACAGAGCCCGGAACACTTGGTGCTGGACAGATACGGCAGACCGATGACCGTCAGGGCAGAGACCATGAGGGTGCTCAAACAATTACCCGATCTTTCCTTTCTCAGTGCCAGAACGTTACTGTACAATCCCGAACAGAAGCAAATAATACAGGATCTCGGGGCGATGATAAATCGGAAGATGCCTGGCTGAGTAACGTCGGTCTGAGCGCTAGTTTGAAAGGTCAAAGCAATCGAAACAAATAACTGGTATGTACTTTTTAAAGCGGAACGATACTTCTAACAAATCTAATAGCATCAGAAAGCCAAATCCTGCTACCTTTCAAACCTGTGTTCAGACCAATCTCTGAATCCGTCTTGGCTCTTCCAATTCGATACGCGAACGAGCGAGCAACCAATTTTATCTACTATCAGTAAACTGGCACTCTAGGAGTTATTTAAGGTTAATATGCTTCGTTGCACCCAGCGACTCATCCTGACATTCCCAAGGATATGGAGACACTACTGTTTATGCGATTCCATCAATGAGAGAAAGAGTGAGAGTGCGTGTGTAAGTGTGCAAATATAAAATTAAGAAAGAGAAAGTGATAAAGTGATCTTGAAGGATGCAAGAGATTATTCTTAATTGTCTCACATCATTGGATACTATACATCCAATGTTCCCTACGTGCGTTCATCCTTTACATGAAGCGTTCATGGAGACGCAACGACTTCATTCGTTGACTTAATATTGCTAGTATTATTTGTTCGTAAAACGCGGTAGAACTCTTATTGATTTTAACTAAACATTATGATAAGTACTCGAATTCGGCCATGTTCTAGTCGTAAATTTCTACTGCTAATAAGTTTCACACGTCCACGTACTTCGACAGAGTCCTCACGCTTATTCTTTTTTCTCTTCTTTCTTTCATTTTCTTTACCTTTTTTAATTTTCGTCACGGTGACATCATTTTGCTGTAACGGAGCTACACTTAATGTACCACGAGGAGAAAAGGAGTACAACTTTTTGCCTAGGGAATCTTTTTAAGTGACATAGACATCACATTTTTATCTTATTTTTCTCTTTTTTTTTTGTTCTCACTAAAGCTCGTGTGCATTTCCGACTAGGCGGCGTCGATCAACATCGATTGGCTTCGATCCGCTTTAAGGTTTAAATATAGCCCGTCTCAAAGACGGATATTCAGTCCAATTGATGACTTAATGACAATTGAAATATCCCAGTCGAACGAGAGCCGACAATTAACTGAACTAAACCGATTAATAATCATAAGTCAATTAACATTTAGATTGACTAGATGACTTTATAGTTGATCTTTACATGGGAATACGCTGATTCACTTGGGGATTTTATCGTGCCACTTGAATTTCACACGCGAATCAAGATGCATATGTACTTAAGAATTTCATAATAACGACTTGCGATGATCATTAATGTTTAAGACTTATTAATTGCTATCGTTAAGTTCGTTATTTATTAATAACAATATTGTAATATATTTTATGTAAGATATTGTGGATATTAATACATAGATCATGTTCGACAAGGTAGTCCTCTCATTTGAATTAGTCGACAGATGTAATATCATTTTTTTTTAATTATCTATATGTGGGGATCATCATTCATAACGAATGACCGGAATTACGTCGTCTACCTGGTTTTCGTTAGCAACAGTTGACATTACTGAGGGAAAGAAAATGTGCTCCAGGCGCACCACTACATTCATTTGTATATTATGCGCGCTAAACAAAATGGCGCTTGTGCTGAATACTGGTATTGTGCGTGTATTGTGATACGACGCAAAATCCTTATTTTATTAAAACTACAGTGTTTTTTGAAATATTTTACGATTTTAACAGGACTCTGGTCCCTCGATAACGCAGGTACGTTCCTATCGATTGGGGTCTATTCAAAATATTCATGAAATAGGTAATTGTTGTCTACCGGAGACTTGTACTAACGCGTCGTAATTATATTAATTGTCACATATTGTAAAATTATTTCACTAAAAAAAATTGAATTCTGTTCTACATACTTAGCATATATATTATTATATTAAACAGGTGTAAATTATATTTCATATTGTCAATTTTAATCTAATCCACGTGTGGTCTGTCATTTTACTCGTAGGCCGTGTATACTAACAGCGGGAGACATGAAATCCGTGAAGACGTCTAACACATCATCAACAAGAAAAAAGAAGAGTTCGGTTGCGTCGAGCGGGAAAACAGTATTGGAGACGGAAAAGAAGTTTTTCAGAATGCGTGGAAGAGGACAAGTGAATGATGATAAAAAACCAACAGTTAAGAATGCTGCAAAGACTGCAAGTAAAGTTACAAGTAAACAAAAGAATATTAAGGCTACGAAGAGGAAGCTTAACACACCGGATAAACCATTAACCTTACGACAAATGTCTCTGACAGAATCCTTTGCGGCACAGACTGTGGCAAAACGTTTACGACCCAGGAAAAATACTAAAAATTATTTGGAAGAATCGTTGCTGATCGAAAAATATTTATCACCACAAAGAAGAAACAGTATTGTCGTTGTTGAAAAAATGGAGCCACCAGTGGCCAGAAAAGCACCTGTATATAAGTCTATGCGAGTAACCGATGAGCATCTGAAAAATGGTGATGAGATATATGATTTCAAATTTGATATTAATGACTCTACTGAAAGAAGAAATATTAAGAAAAAGAAACGTATTAGAAAACCAGCTGTCAAAAGAGCTAAGAAAACTGTAACATCAAATGGAAAATCGTCAAAAGTTAAAACGAACGTAAACTCTGAACAAGTAGCCCGTGTTCCTGAAGTGATAAGCAATGTGAATGCTAATGAATTGGAGGAAGATATCAATAGTCCTCTAAAAAATAATGTTGAAAATGTAAAGCCTACAGATATACTTGAAAGTGAACAAGAATCTGTCGCTGTGCATAATGCTAGAACACAAAAAGAAAAAGTGCCACTGAAAACAACGCTGACAGATAATGCCAGTAATGTAATAAAAAAGCCAAAAGTGTTATCTGTTCAAAAATTAGAAAGCAGCAACAAAATTCAAATACATAATATACAGGGGAATCCAAAAGCAACTGGTACAGAACAATTCAAACCATTCCGGCCAACAAATGCATTCAGATCAATGTACACAGTCCAAAAAGAAATGGTTAACCACTCTCTTCTAAATAAATCCTTATCTCCTATAAATAAGTCTTTAATAGATTTTGATCCTTCGAGTCCATGGAGGCCACCGACATTTAATACATTCTCTCAAGTGAAACAAATATTCCAAAGCACACCGCAGCCAAAAAAGCAATCGGGTGTATGTACTCTGCCAGCAGTAAATCCCATCAAAAAAACAACAACCCAAGGAACAAAGATAAGTGAGATTACGAAGAAAAACAGTGAGAATATAAACTTGAACATAGAGAAATTGGCATTGTCAAAGCAAAATCCCTTGAAAGAAAATTCTCCCTCAAAATCACCTAGAGTCTTTGGCACAGACATAACAAGTAAAATCACAATGACACAACCAACGGCGAATGTACTTGGTGTCTCGAATAAAAATTCAAACGCACAGTCAAGGAGTAACGTTTCTCTCGAGTCAAACAAAAATGCAGAAGTCCAATCACCAGCGGCAAGAGTATCAAACTCCAGTACTAAACTGTCGAGTGTAAACAATATACCTGACTTCGACGATTATACAGAGGACAAAGAAAATAGTATCCCCAATTTTCAAAGTCTGAAAAAATCTCCAAAGAAATTATCTAAAAGGCTTAATTTTCCAAGTCCAAAGCGTTCGTTGCAGCAGACTCAGGAAATCAAAGCAACTCCAGGGCCTTCTGGTTTGCAGAAAGAAAACCTTGAACCACAACCAGGACCGTCTGGTCTTCAAAGACGACGTCTATTTGACGAACCAAAGAAATTACAGCAATCAAAATTAAATAACTTTTTGAATTTGGACACGATGCCAGAAAGTACAAGGATCAGTACTACGCATGGCATCTTTGACGACGCTCAATCGACACCAATCAATGGAAAGCCGAAGAAGACTTATAAAGAACCTGACATCAAAAACGCCTTTGGATTTGAGGATTCAGATTCAGAGCTGGAGACTTCGTCGATAGCTAATAAAGAGAACGACGTGCCTCCCATGAAACAACCTGTATCGAATGAATCGATACGCAAGGTGGATGATCTGCTGAGACACAAAATAAAGTCAATTGCGAAACCAGCAAGAGTTTCTCTAGGAGAAGTGAAGAAAGTACTTCATCCAAATGTCCTGAAGGAAAAACAAAATATAATGAATGCTGAGAAGGGAGATGGTAAAATAACGAATTACTTGAAAAAGTCTGAACTGCAAGATAAAGAAACAGTGAAGAATAAACAATCATTCGACGTCAATAGTTTCTCTGATACTTTTGATATGATGTCGGACAATGAATATCAGACCGATAAAGAACAGACGACCGACCCGCCATTATTTGCTGACTTGGAGCCAAGTCACTTTGTAGAAGTAATTACTCAAGCTTTGATAAACTTACTGAAATATATATTACCTTAAGTATCGTAAGTGCGATCAACTACTGATTGAATTCCTTTGCTTTCAGCCACCCAGATATTCCTACAAGCGAAAACGTGCAGCCAAGTACAATTTCTCGGATGACGAGGAGACGGAGAACCTGGATGAGAGCTTCGAGAAGAAGCAGGTAAAGAAAAAAAAGGTGCAAAAAATGAACAAGAAGGAAGAGGAGAGATTACAGCAGTGGGTAAAGAATGTAAACGAAACCTTCGAAGAAATCGATCACTACGATTTAGTCGTCGAGTAAATCACCACTTGATATATAAATCCGAACAAGAACACATATTTCCCAATGACGTCCAAGAAATCATTACTTCGCTACTTAGCATATAGAGATTCGTTAATTATCATCTAATTCTTAACTGTCGGTTAAATGAGAATTCGTTAATTTATAGAAGAAACTAGAACGTAGCTCTCAGCCATGCTTGTTGCTCAATGAAAAACACGCAAAGATAAAAATATTCTTTTTCCAGTGATCGTTATCGGCTTACGTCAAATTTTAATCCTAGTTGGTAATGCTTCAAAATAGCCAATTACCGACAAGTGATAATGAGTGTGTATAGTATTTTTAAGAAATTTATATACTTTTATAATGTACATTTTACTATAACGATACTTCACTATACTATTACGCCACGATTCTCCTAAACACTTTATTTTCACTGAACTTTATCCCTGCTTTATGAAACTGTCTAGCTTTTTACACAAGTCTAATTATTTATGTAGATTAAGCGTTTGCGAGGATCTTTATTATTTATTACTATTAGATAGATTTATTATTATCATTATTACTATCAAAGCATTAATATTAAGAGGACTTATATGGAATTGGATACTAATTAATTGCCTTGGCACACGAGATACATTAATTTCACATATATCTTACGACAAAATCAACATAGAAACTTTTTTTCTTATCATAAAGAACATAATCTATGCGTTTACTTAGATTTTACTTTGAATATTCGAGCACCGCTCCACGATCGACATATTAGTTATGTAACCAGAGATAACTCATAACTAGAAAGCTACAGTCATTCAAAATTACAAATGCAATAAATGTATAAAAGAAGATCGAGCAGTCTTTGTGTTAAGAAGTATTTTGACCTTTCCTTCTCTAATGTGTATTCATCTAATATCCCTCGCTGAAGAATCGCATTTCCTCTAGATACAAATTCTGACTCAGAAATTCATGTCACGAGTAACTTTTTGTCTTTTACGCAACAACCGTCTTGCGGTCGGTCATCCGTCGATTTGCATTTTTTGTTTTTTACATCCATTTGACTCAACATTGAGGTCTGATGGTTCGAGTCTAGACGATATCATAGCGGTAGGTATTGAACGCATTAAGTTATCTACATTTAATTTAACTTCATTGTTCAACGTCTGACAAATAAGAGGGAAAAGAAAGTCTCTATTACATGTTTTCCTTTTTTTCTCGAATTTTCCTTTGCCGTATTTTCAACGTCGCGCGTGTATACATACTTGGAAGATAAAAATATGCAATCTGCTCGTCACATGTTGTAACTAGTTAATAACAATGCACGTGTTTACTTACCGTGTTAATTGTTATCGAGAGATGCTATCAATCTCGCGATAATAAAATGGAATAATAAAAACTCATGTCCCATGTGTCAGGCCGTGCTTTATCGTTCGCTGGCTGTTTAGAGATTCGATGCTGCGTCCCGCGTAGTTTATGGCTGGCAGTGCTTGGCACACAAAGCCACCAGAGGCCTCCAACCACTCCGACGTCGTTTGTAGCTCAAACATTTTTTGCCTATCTCGAGTCTTACTCATTTCCGATAGCGATATGAGTAATCGCAAGAACAATCATGCAAGGATAATTAGACCGAGGGATTCCTTTTCTGGAGTGTAACAAAGGGAAATTAACAGCCCCGTCAATATGGCTAAATTACGTGTTAGCGTGGAGAGCTGTAAGAAGAAAAAAAAAATGTCTCACAGGTGTTTTCATTTTTGTGTATTTACCAGTTTTCTCTGGTATGACGTCACACTCAATCGTTCCGACGGGTAGCATCCTTTGCTTTGTATACTGCACTTTGGAGACGTAAGAGTCTTCCGGCATCTTGATTCGTCCAGTCCGAGATGATCCTTAAGATTGGACGAAGCGTGAACTTCTCGTGTGCGAGAAGACCGATAAATCTGAAATTACGATCACGAACATTATAATTTTCAATTTACTACCTTTGTCGGGAGTCCTCGTGGTCGCGTGACGACGACGCAGCCTCTCGACTCTGGGAATATTGAATGATCGCTGTAAACGTGTTTTGCATACAATGGATCCGTAGGATTAAAGAAGCCTGCACGCGAGAGGTATACAAAAGAAACGAGGAGGGGGTGCCATCATTGTTCCCTTATCTCCGACGTTAGTTAGCCGTGCCTCGTAAAGGAGAGGAAGTCAGGAAGAAAGAAAGGAAAGGAACGATCCTAAACGGAGCCCTCTCCTAAAATGTATAATTCAGTTGTAGGCGCCAACGCCCATGTTCATCTCTACAGTCTGGTCCTACTGCTGTAACCTATATACTTTTTAAAGTCTGATTCCAAGTGACGTGGCCGAAGTGAAAAAATAAATATTTAATGATCTAAATAGGTAATATCAACGTGAAATAATTTATTGCAACAGAAGTATCCCGTGTCCCATTATAACACGTGCCTTCCACCATATGAGTTGTGTAGAGAATAATAATACGCAAAGCGTATAAATAAACTACTGCCCATATAACCTCACTCCTGGTGCACGCTTTGTCTGCCCTGTGTATTTTGCAAGTGGCCGTCAGCTGAAATACACGTGCACGCTGTAGCACTTATGTAGGTTTGACTCATTTGGTCCCACGTGGTCGAAGTTGAAAGCTAAAACATTACGCAGAGCGTAGCTGCGCCTGATATACGAACCAGCAATTCTGCAAGTGAGTGCAGAGTCCACAGATTGATAGCTGATATTTTGCATTGTTGCTAATAATATATTGCAGTTGCCCAGTACGAATTCAACGCTCGTTTCTCTCCTTTGTTCTGGAAATCATTGCAGCTTGTCCGAGTGACATTGTCAGGGGCCACTGGCGATACGGAAGAGACTTGCTTACGTCAGACGTCAAATATCCCTCCCGACGTGCTCCAATACTAATAAGACCGCAGTTGGCCGCATTCAAGATCATAAGGAAGCTCATGCGTTGTAATGAATAGCTATCTCCTTAGCCAGCCATTTCCTGCTGCAGCGTACATACACTGTAAACAGCATATTTATGTTTATTAGGATATGTTTTCCTAGTTAGACATTTGATGCATACGTAAACGAGTGCGCGATAACTCTAATGCCATATGTAACTCGTTAGCCAATTATACGTGAATCGAATGTCTGCTGCTTTGAACGCGCTACGAAGATGACGGATTCGGATAAGATAAAGCAGGAAGTTAACGCCTTGCGTGATAGTCCATTAATTTTCTGACAGATAATAGTAGACTGGTATAACAGATGCGGTTTTAGTGGGACGTCAATCCCGAGGCAATAGATTGATTAGGTAGGCAATCCTTGAAGACGTTGCGACGAGCAGTTTCTCAGCCTCGAGATGAGCTTCCCGAGGAATGAAGGTTAGCCTATTTGTTTCCGTAGGACACCAGGATGATGAAAGGCATCTCGGTTGGGCACAAGGCAGTTACATCGTCACGCTTTTCCCATCGTTGGGGTACAGCAATGTCTGCCGTAGATGTAGAATGATTTACAAGGTGGCAATGACATTCCTCCTGAGATTTTTCTAATCGCTGCTAACCGCTGGCCAGATATGGTCCTAACCTACCTTGGTTGCTAGCTAGGAGAAGCTAGCCCAAGGACGCCGAGCGCCTGTTCATTTAGATTTGATCGTAGATGCGAAGCTAAGCAGGTGAATGTCATCCTCTCTGAGCATTTCTTTGATACCCTTCTTATCTGCAAGATAAGATACTGTAATTTTGTTATTCTTAAATATGTAAGTATTATTTTTAGAAATTACATTACAGTCTTGTACGATTCTGACATAACGTACCTGTCTTCAGCGAGTTTTATTTAATTCTTATCAGTAAAAGTGTCATTCCTCATTCGTATCTCCGATCGGGAGCAAAGATCTATTTACTACTAAGCATAGCCTTTTCCGAGGTCTGTTTCTCAGTACATCGGATACTTGGGGCACAGGCGACACCTGTAAAGTACAAGGCGGGGAGCAGGGCGAAAAGTGTCAGGATCCTGTGGCTGAAAGCTGCTGAATGAGTAGGGGAATCAGATGCGGCGAGACAGGTTAACGTGCGAATATACGATGTTCCCAATCGGTGAGTCACCCAGTCGTTTGAAATGTTCCGGCTACTCCGTTCACCACCCACGCGACCTACGCCGTGACTCATCCAAGATTCTCAGTAGAGTTCTATAGTTCTCGTTTAAATTTTCGTCCATGCGTGATACGTTGAACACCACGGGAGTCACTAGACTCCGGTTACCCTGAGCCACTGGGGGGTGCGTGTTTTTCTGAGAGAAAAAAAATCCTTAGAAAGTACAAGACTGAATGGTATTTCCAAAACATCCTCTAACCTGTCCGCGTTACGATCAAATCTAAGATTCTTTTTCAATTAACAGATTCAACGATGCTGACGTCCATTCCCCCTGCCATTTTTGGCAATGACAGTGGTCATGGACGCGTGGAGGATGACCCCGGCGTCAATCACTGTCCAGGTTAACGAGTGTTCTCTACCATAGTTTATAAATACAAAGTTACGTAAAATCCCGAGCGAGCTAGAAAAAACGTAAACTTAAGAAAAAGACAAACTTGACGAGACAGTTGTCGAGTCGGAGTGAAATGTATTCAAGTAGTAGAGGTCTGCTTACTCGATGTCGTAATGTTACGTGACAGATAATCATACCAGTAATTCCCAAGTTTCATCGTATTCTTCCCAATCTAGATCTTACTACGGCCGCTCATGTTTTTATAGTAAGATATTGTTTGCATCGGTGCGAGCAATCAGAGAAATAGAACAGAATGAAATAAAGTTGAGGGAATACATGGCACGTATTGCGCCGTCCCTGGTCTTCTTGGCGGGTTATGTCGTCAGTGAGCTACCTCGGGCTCTGTGATTGGCTGAGGCTCAGCCGGGAATAGCGAATGACATCATCCGAGCCAGAAGTGCCTCGGGTCTCTCGGCGAGAACCCGAACGTATTTCCGAAGTACGAAGGCACGGGCCGAAGATACACGAACCCCGAGGTATTCCCCCACGTTATGAGTCATCGGGCACAGTTTCACACACAGTTTCGAGAAGAGGACCCGCTACCTCGGAGCGTCCCGTTCGTGGCTCGAGGAAAAAACTTAACCCGCGGTAACTCGTATTCACGAATATCCGGTACGCGATTACTTCACGAATCCCGAGGCTCGAGGAACCCTCGAACGATTCGACCATGAAGCTAGACGTATCGGACGTTCTCTACGACAGCTCGAGTGTCTCCAGCGACAGCGGTGCCTCGCAGAGCTCTCGCGTCAGCCATGACTTTCTGTCGAGTATTGCAAACTCCTCGACAATCCCTAATAACGTGAGTAACCCTTCCCCGTTTAAGGTTTCTTTTCACTTTTCACAGCCATTATGCACAAATGACACCTTTACGACAGATGACATCAAGATTAACGTTAATTGATTGTACATGGCATTTTAGGTTAACTTGTACCTATAATAAAAGCACAATTCATAAAGGATCAGTTTCATAAACGTCACTAGGAACATTTAATTACACGCAGTTGATTGCTCCTTGTGAATGAAATTATGTATCAATCGAAGAACTTTTTTCTCAATTTATCAGTTACTGCTGAATGAAAGAAACGCAATATGATGAAAGTGACGGATTGGTCGATGCTTTTTAAAAAAAAGTACGGTTACGTAAGGATCCTACGATTATGCATGGACAAGATATGACCTCTCGTCTGTGCCTTCGGTCGGTTCAGGATGATTAGCAATTTTCGTAATCCCGTGTAAATACGTGACTGATTGATATCTCCTGATTAATGTTTAATCGCACTATGTATATTTTGTTAAATATTTGCGTGGCCACTTAACGAATCTTGAAGTAGTATGAATAATCTGACGTCTTAAAGTCTTGACTATTTGAAAGGGGAGTGTATCTTAATAGAAGTCCGACACTGCTGAAACTGTGAAAAGAGTGAAAGATACCTTGACAATCACTGATTGCGTTATTACAGTGCCACGTAAACGGAACGCTCTATAGTGACTGTCGAACAGAAACATAAATATTGTTGATACCTTTATTCAAGCGACACTCTAAGCATTATCTTAAAGCTCAATACGATTAGAGGATCTTCTCGAAATTAAATGGTTTAGTGGTTTTAAATCATGCCGTGATTTTGGATCCAACCACGCATTCGAGCTGGCCAAAAATACACGTTAATCCGCGGTTGCGTCGACGAAACGTTAAAATAACATGGCTCGGTCGCGTCACCGCTAGAAACACACTTTTAATTGCGCGCGAAAATGAGGTAATTCAAAGAATCCTGACACCGACGTCAAATAAATTTTACGAGACGATTCCTCTAATACATGGTACAAGTAAATGTACAATATCAATATGATTTTGTAATTGTTCAACTTACAGCCGCGTCCTTGAATAAAAATATAATCCGCGACCTCAATTGCTTTCGGAAATCATTCTAGCACAGTGCGTTATCTGTGTACACGAAATATCCGAGAATCTATATTGTGCGCTAGAGTCTTATTTATCAGTTAACAATTGTATCGTGAACCATGACAATTTCGAAGGAACCAGACCGGTTTCCCAGACTGTAGTAAAGTCGAGAACCGATTGAACAACTTTCATTCCGGTCCCCAGTTGTCTGTCCTTTTAAGGGGACACGCCACGTGCGATCCGCCGACGTTACGAATCCTATTGGCCGTCCCCTGCGCCCGACCAATGAGAAGACGAGCTATCGAAGCGCCAACCAATCAGCGATCGGCATCAGGAGCATTATGGGTAATCGCGACAAAACCGCTCGCTACGGGCTCTACGAGTTTTCCTTGCGCAATCGAGCTGCAACCAAAGTCTTGTTTATTTCTCTTATTCTCCCTCCGTCCTTCTCCCACTCAAGTTACTCGGCTACTCCCGATCAGCCCCCTAACCGAGCCTGGAGTCTCCGCAGATCTTGAATGAATCCGCAGCCGGTTATCGCGTCACGACTTAATATCGTAAAATCTTACACATATCTTCCTGGACGTTCCTGAAAATTAAGCTTCCGTAAATTCCTCGCGCGACTGTACCCCCTTGTATGTACGTCCTATATGTATTTCCAGCACTTGGGGGGTTTCTGCGTACCCCCTATCCAAGAAGAGTACACCCCTAACTCCCTGGCGCCTCCAGTGCTCTAATAGTATTGATCTAGGGTTCGCCCTGGCATGGCTTCTGTGGGGATAACAGCTGTTTTTAATTCTATTAGGAACCCATACGTCGCCCGATAGCTTCTACCACGGCAATTCAAACACGTTCATACCTGACTGATAGCCACACGTTACCCTACTCTGTTACACGTGCATTCTATATCTATACGAAGTTACACATACAGCCTAGCATTAACGCTATAAGCAGACACGCGGCTTGTGCCCAGCTGTTGCTATCTAATTATCTCTCCAACGTTCGCGGGGGTCACCTTCCTTTTCGACTGACGCCCCTGCTCGCCATTGCCACTTTTATCTTCTCATCTCCAAAGGGAACTTCCCGTAGACGTCCCTGTCGCTTATTGCGCGCAAACCTCAACGTCCACGTCAGACTACGGAGAATGAGCTTCTCGCCGAAGAAGCCATCCAGCTTGTCTGAAAAGTAAACGCTGCCTCGATGCGATCGTAAAACTATACTAACTGTACACAAAGAGGAATTGTCGCAGCTTTACGATCACTTTCAGCCGAGCGATCTTCTTTGCTACTGTTCAATAGCTTAATGTTAATCGAGCATTCAGTGCCGCATGGTATATCTGTATCTTTTTTTTTTTCTCTCAGTGATTCATTTTGTTGTCTATGAAATTATTGAATTTCTCATACGCACAAGGCGACCTGCGGTCGATCTAGCCGGATAGCTTGTTAATTCCTGCGTCAATTTATTTTATCAGTCTGGGCACGCAGTTATCGTGAAAACTTGACGACTCTCTTCCTTTATATGCTCTCCCGACCAATGGAGTCACGTGCCGTCGGCAGCTGCGACACGCAACTGGTCGCGCTCCACAAAGAAAGGAGTTTCACTGACTCACGGTTCTTTGCACCTGAGAACTCTGACTTATCTATCGAGACACGCCGACGGGTCTACCGAGAATTCTACGGATTTACTTGACTGTCCCAATTGAATTTCCCGCCGCTTAAGGGACGCCGTAAACTTTCTTAAGAAACCAACATGGTTACTGTTTGACGTCTTTTTTTCCCCCTTTATTACGCCCTCCGACGACCGGTACGTTTCTGGAGGAGTGTGAACCCGGTTTTATGGGACTGCTTACAAGTGTATTCAATTGATCAAACAGTGATAACGTTAATCGTTAATTCGATACTCAGTAGCCAGTGTATGTTTAACTGAATATTAATTTGTATTTTTTAATATTTTAATTTTTTAAGCAATCCTCCGCAGCCATTGTCATTATACCGTACGTCTGGCATTCCTACAGTGAATTGTTCTTGGGCCCAATTAACATACGACTCTTTTCGCCGGCTTATTTATTTAGGCGGATTTTATATGCACGTTGCGTACCATCGTGGTTGGATTACCCACAAACATTCGATTAACCCCGGGACTCGTGGTTTCTCATTAAAGTATCTCTTTGTAACGAGACAAAGGCGGCCGCCTTTCGAAACTACATGCGCAGGGCTTTCGAGGTTCCTTCGTAAGAACCGTCAGGGAGTTTTCCTTTGGAATATTTCATAACCGATTACTTGCCGGACGTAAACAAGAAACCGTTAGGTTAGGGTTATCCCGGTACCTGCTTTTAATGGGTTATCGTTATCTCCTTCGGAGAACAATGTGATCTCGAAGACTCGCCATTATTTATTTCGACTTTTATCGCAATTATTTATTTTTCATGCTACAACACAATCACTTGGGTACTTTACTATCGATAGGCCTATAATGATTCATTTCGAAAAGGTCTTCGGCCTAATCCTGATTTAGGGTTTCCTTTGATTAAGGATAGCAAAACAAACTCGTAAACAGGAAGAATAGGTTGTTTTTTTTGACAATTACGAAAAATTCGAAAAATATGATTGTGTCGTTCAAAAATAACGTTGTAAATCAAATTCGTCGTTAAAGTAGCCAGTAAATCTGTGTGTAGTAGTTTCCTCTCTATTTATCGAAATAGCATGGGAAATACCAAGAAAGAAGAAAAAAGTGTAAAAATCCAAGCAGCGTCGGTAATTATGTTGAATCATCCCGTTTTTGTTTATATTCAGTTTACTTTCCATCGCGCCACTTTTCATCCACTCGTGTGTATTTTCGGACGGGCTCCATGGAGTTTCCCACTGACTACTACGAGTGTCCTACTCGCTGACACTAGACGTCTATCCCTCTGTCTGTCTCTTTCGCTCTCGCGCTTTCTAAGTATATCTCTTCTCCTCGCACTCGACGACTTTGTTTTAGCCGCACGGCTCACTCGGTGAACTCGACCGCGGCGAACGAGACGTCGGCTTCTATTTTATTGTTACATAAACAGCCAGGAGTGAGCCAGGAGTGAGCCAGGAGTGAGCCCTGAGTAAATAACTCGTTGCACTTATACACTGTAAACGGAGGCGAATGGGTTCGGTAACAGAACCGAGAAAACCACATTGACCGCAGGATAAATAAATGTTACCACTTTATAAATTCGTTTTCTTTCCTACCGTTCGATCGTTCCGATGAAAATACGTCGATTAACCTCTTGGCTGTACAAGCTTATTCAAGAGAAAAGGTACCGCTCGAGGTTGGCATGTCTATTCGGTTTCTATGGTAGAACCACCCTCAGGCGGTACGCTTGTCTCAATGACCATACGTGGATACTGACAGTGCAGTTACGTGCGTAAAATATTAAATAAAATCCATAAACATTTCACGCCTTTAGGAATATATCGTTAGCCGAGCATCGGATATTCATGAAAAAGAAAGATCGACTTACTCGTTTCGTCAGCTCGTACGATCGCGCGCGTGCGAATCCGCCATGCGGAATCAAAACATAAGAGAACAAAGACTCTCGGCTTAGGTATAGAGACGCGCGCCACGTACCCGAGGGAATCCCTGAACTTAAATAGACTAGGAACAAGTCTTTATCTTGTCAGCCTCCTCCTCGTGCCGGTACGCCATGGTTCTTAACCTACAAATGGCAATTTTGAAAATGTAATCACGACAGTGTCGTCCACGTTGTAGACTCGGTATTTTCCAGTGCTCTTCGCTTTCACAGTCCCTTCGTTCCGTGTCTCGCTAGTCGTCCAGTGGATAATATACACGGATAAAAGACACGTGCAGTCCCGTTACGAGAATGCCTTGGCACTCTTCGGGATACTTGGCCAATTCGAGAGGAACCTCTCCTTGACATTATACCCTTAGTTATATCAGCCGTGTTACACAGCAACGGCAGTCGGCACAGAAATCATAGCGAGGTACTTTTATCAAGCATTCTTTAATCCGTTCGAACTCTTGTATACATGCTTGCTTTGCGAAGCGTCACAATCCCTCGGTAGTTTATCGTTCATCTATACACACTGTATTTTAATGATAAAAAAAGTTGTTGCTCCAATTGGCGAATCGCTAGCAACGGGATACCTGGAAAAACGTATTTCGTTCCGACTGGCATTGCTCGTTCCGCGAACAAGGAGCACAAGCGGGTACTCTGATTGGCTGAGCGCTATCGCGCGAATCGGCAATCAAGATGGCGATGACGTCATCGCTCGTGCTGCTACCTCGCGGCGGTGGGGGATAGTTGTCAGCTCTTTCTATATAGTTTCCTCGATCACGTTGCCCGCCTCAGTCATACTGTACGTGGCGCGAACGACTGACGTATATCGTTTCTTGCCGCTCATACGGAGTGTCAACCGCCACGAGTTCTGACAGCTCTTTGACAGTGTCTGTTCCTCGTCCCGAGCTCTTTTACTCGTAAGTGGGAGAGACTCAGCAGCAACAGTAGCAGCCAAGTGTCGCATCGAGCAGGCAGTCTATCCAGAGACGCGGAGTGACGGAGTTCGCGAACGGCAGTGTCGGAAAACACTAGTCCTAAGTGTTTCATCTGTTTGTTTTTCTAACGCGATACCCACCCGACGTTCATTTGAAAATTATTCATTACGGTTTAACTACTTTTTCACCTTTGTTTTATCGTCGTTAACGATCTTTTACGGGGACTTGTACGTTATTGGCAACTCGATGACGCAACGCGTACCTTCAGCGGGCTTTTACGTCGTCGAGGATCATAATTACAACATGTTCTCGATGTATTCGAACGACGCGGCCGCCAATGACGTTTGGCAACTTACGAAGGAAGAGAACGCTATGGTAAGAAGACGATACATTTATTTTAAGTGGAAATATATTTCGTTGTGTCTGTATGGGCAATTTGGACGCGTGCACGTGCGCTCGTTAAATGCTTCGAGCGAGTCCGTGCCTGTCCGAGACGCAAAGTAAACATTGAGAGGTCGTAACGAACAATGTTGCCCGATAAAGCATGGCTCTTTTTTTACTTTACGGAAAAGTGACAAGGACTAATTGTAAGTCTAGGAAATTCCGAGAAAATGTTTCATACAGTTTCGTCAGTGCAGACTAGCTGATTGTAAGTTGATCCCATTCATCCGTGGCGATTGGCGGTTTGGAGAAAGTCGACAGCTTTTCAGTTGTAGAATAATTTCTAGGACAGCAGGGACTTTGGATTCGTAATTTTTTTTTGAGAAATCTACAACTTTTCTACTCTAACGCCAGACTTTGGCTAATATTTGAGCGTAAGAAGCCACGGTTAAGATTCTCGCACAGGTATCGACGATATATGTAGAACACGTGTCACCAATAAAAGAGAAGAGGAACGTCCAGCAAAAAAATGTATAAAACGCTACCGGAATATCTGATTATGCAATTGTTGGATTTCGTGGAAAGGAAAAAATATACGGGCAAGTTTTTATAGACAATATAATTCCCGTGGTCGTCCGTCTCCTCACAGGTATCCATTGAAATCAGTGCTCGGTTCGATTCTTCGTGTAGAGCACCCTGAAGCATGTATTATTGTTAGCGTTATCGTCTTGATTCTTTTTCTCTCTCGCTCTCGCGCAGAATGAGGTACTCCAATGTTTCTAAGAAGGCCTACCAACACGTGCACCACGATGCCGTGCAATGTTCACAAGTCGTTGAAAATTTCGAAATAACGGAACTGAAGTATCGAGCGCTCTGTTTGCGTTATGCACGAAGCTTAAGGTATCCGATAGGACGAATCACTGAAAACGAGTCGTTTTAAGAATTAATTCGATCCGACAGTCGATTTTCTTGGACGAAAGGAAAATTTTGATATCGTTTATAGTATCTGATGCCGAGTTCCTTGAAGCGGTAAGAGACAACGTTGCGCAATAGTTAGTTGCTATTAAGTTAATTGAAGTTGCGTTTGGCGACGGTGGGGTTGCTTGAAATTCCTAAAACAAGAACCGTTATCTCGACGCGCGATAATGACTACACGATACCGACTGACATCACCCGCGTTCCTTAAGTCTGTTTTACACTTTAGGTAAACTCAGCTCTCTCTCAGTCTCTGTCTTTCTCGCGTCCTTTCATCGCTGACACTCGATTCGGTATATTGCTTCGTTTCTATCGGGCGATTGACGTTAATGGCTTTGAAGTAGAAGCATTATACGTCGCTCGTTACATATTCGCCTATACAAGGTCCTCGCCTCGTTTGCCATTTGTCGCCGGCCTTTCGTATATTTTAGTCACGTGCCAACCTCTTCCAAGAAGCCCATATGTCGGGGATTTACGCAAAGGACTAAATGGAGAGAAAGACGCGAATTAAAATGAAGGCTGGCTACCGTTTGAAACACGCGCCATCGATGCTGTACTAAAAACCAGTATGGATGTTGGGGGAATTGCGCGTTTAGTTTGGCCGTCCGTTAAAATTGCCTTCCTTATCGACCGAGAAGCTCTGTCAATTTTGCATTTGGGTAACGGTTACTTTTTCGAATTTTTTGATTTACCAAGATTCACGTTGCAATAGACTCAAGTGCAACGGCTCGTAGTCCGATTAATTACTAACGTAATTAGACGCGGTCACGGCCCAGCGAGAGAGAATGGCTTTGAGCAAAAAGTCCGAAGGGGAAGAGTTGCCTGTCGTTGGGAAACGCGAAAAATGTCGATGTGAAAAATAAAAGTTTGTGCCCCACCCCGCAGGGCATCGCTCCTCGAAACCGAAGAAAAGCGCCATCTAAATCCCGACAGGAAGCCCAGAGTTAACGCTCGTTAACCCGCCAATTAGAGGGTTTAGTTAGACAGCAACAGGGTTAAGTTTAGCAGTCCGACATTCGAGCCGGGTCATCCGAGCCAAAAGGTGTCATCCTGCCTCCCCGTGCACTTTGCCACCCTCGTTGACACGTGTCTCCATCCTCATCTCCACCAACTTTTATCCGAGTCGTAACGAATGACAGTTTCGATTCGTCATTCCTCAAATCATTCTCGAATTTTCTTACGTATCCTTCGACTTATTTGTATCCCGTTTCAATGCCGCCCGTCATGCACCGGGCACCCTACCTTACCGACGGTGCAGTTGGTAACAGCTTGTCTCGGGGATCGGACGGAGAGTACGGATAAAAAACACGAATAATCACGACACACTGTGTGGCATTACTTGCAATTAGCCTTTCTTATACGTAACACAAATTATCTGAAACTTCTCGAGCCGCTGATTAGTATTGCGTAATCCGAGTGACACGGGGTCGCTCGATTTTTTGCCAGCGGGAAAATTACACTTTTTTTTTCCGTTTTCTCGACGCTTCATGGAAAATTCACGGAAATGTTAACGAACAAGATTCTGGAAACGAGTGACGGCAGTCGGAGTGTCTCGTTACACGGGATACCAGTGTTCACTCAAGATCCTCCGGCTGAATCCTTGACGCGGTTGGTACAGACCCAGTCGTAACCAGTCTGCTTCTGGTAAACAGGAAACGAGAGATTCCACGCGACATTATTATTCTTGAACGTTGGCAATTAGACGTGACTCGGTCGGTAACATATTTTACAGTTTACAGAGTAACGACGTGCCACAATTTTTTTCTTTCTGCGATTTAAAAAAAATATGTTTCTCCTTTTTCCTCCTATAAATGATATTTTTGTAATGTCGATTTTCTTGTTTACATCGATAAGAATAAATTTATCGGCGTAATTCTTGACGCGCTATCTAGTGCTCGTGCGTGTATGTATATACACGTATTGGCACACTCTGTACGAAAACGACTTCGTCATCGTTTAAGGAGGAGGAACTGACACAGAATCTATACTCGAGGCGAGGCTGTTTTATTTTCGAACGACTTACCTCAGATTCGCTCTCGCTGACTCATCCGTCGATTTATGAATGAAAATTCTGCCGCTGTGTATAGTACGTTACGTCGAGTACACTGTCACGTACTCGCTTTCCGCGATCATTATTAATGGTTATTTCGTTACATCGCGGTAATAAACAAGTCGCATTACCTTGCGGCCACGTGGGCTCTTGCGCTCTCATTGCTCGGAAAAGATATATGACGATGGTAGGAAGCGGAATAAAATGTTTGTAAATTGACGAGGCTCACCGAACGTGTCTGTTGCGTATTCGTGGTACTGATAAATAATTTATGTAAATGATCGAGGAAAAAAATTAATATTACATTTACGAAAGATCGTGACTCCTTCGATACCCTAGGCTTATATACCGAGAAGTTATTGGATTTTGAGAATCTTTAAAAATCTCTCCTATTGCCTTAACCAAAAAATCAAAGACCCAAATCGTCACGGTTCCGTGTACTGCCGATATCCTGTCTTGATCTTATGACGTCAAAGAAACACTTTCTCCTCCGGGACGGATCTTGACGCGATACGAGAGAGGGGAATCCCCGCCCTGTCCTTCCTTCGCATAAGAATCCTATAGGGTTCTGCGAAGAGAATTGGGACTTGCGCAAGAGGCGCGAGTCATTCGGTGGCCTTGGTTGGCTGGGTTATGATCTGCTAAAAAAGAAATTCAAGACTGGTATCTAAAGCGGAGATTTGAAACGTTGTCCCGGTGAAAATGGTGTCGTCGAAGAAAAAGGACGGGGCTAAAGGCTGAGCGAGCGAGAATCAGACGCTGCTTTCTTATTGGTCGAGTCCGAGCAAGCGGCTACCTGAAAAATGACGAAAAACATTTAGTCTCAATTATCGTTGTTACGCTATTTGAAAAAGAGCTCGAGTTCGCGCGACATTTAACCCGTGGATACGTATACGCGTGTCGGCTGAGTCCATAGGGTGGGGGATACGTGACGTTCAGGCGCCGTAATAGACGCCATTTTCGTACCGTCTCGCGACACGCACCTGCCAAGTCTCGGAATTGACTATCCGATGTCACGCAATTACGCACGGCGCAGGCCAATACACGAAATGTGCCGAGTAACCGTACCGAGAAACGTCCGGGCGAAAATGACACTGGTTACGGCACTGCGCAATGTCGCCCTGTTTACAATTTCTGGTAGGAATCCTCAAAATCTCGAGAATCCTATAGGACACTATGGCGATGTATCTTCATTTATCATCAGGCCGATTGTTTCTCTCGTGCGTGAAAGATTGGTTTGAGTTTACGTAACGAAAAAAAGAAAATTGAGTTTTATGCTCCAGCATTCTTCGGAGGGCAAGCGAGCTCGTAAGGGCGATAGTGACGAAGTGCTTCTTCGAAAGGGGGGGTGCACATTTTATTTATTTTTTACTCTCAAGGAGTTCGGGGTGGAACACGTGTGCTCGGTGCGGTCACGCGCAGGCGCTTCTCGATCGTGTCTCACTCTGACACGCAGGTATTGAATACATGAATATACAAGACGAGTTCAGTCCTGTCCGTGGTGGTAGCACGTGCGCGCCAGTCTGCACCTACGTGCGTGTTGGGAGGTTGTCCGAAGTGCAAGGCGTCGGAAATGCCTTCGAGATTACGTCATTCCTAAGGAATTCACGGACCGTTGCGCCCCGAAGGAGAGACGATGCTGTTTTTTTTTCCTTCGTGGAGGTCCTTGATACGAAATTTTTCATTTTTCGTTCGCGATGTCTATGCGTATATAGAAAAATTGGTTGTTGCCGTCAATCGCTCTACAGCTGTTTCTGGTAGATTCTGTCACGGGACTCGAGAGTTTCAAGAATAGTCGTAGACAGTTGTAGATGCCGATAGATGGACTCGCTGGGCAATGGGAAAGAAATGAAAAGAGGAAACTGGACTCCTGATCGGTTAATACGGTTAATACGACCTTGGGATATAGAACGTCGTTTGGCAACGCGTTGGCGACTGGCGACCTTGAAGGACTTGGAAAGCCTCGCGCTCCAATGAGAATCCGAACAATTTCTCTGTATTCGTACCTATAGTTATTATTATTGTCGAGGTCTGACCTGCTAACGAGAATCCGGCATGACTTCCTTTTTTGTGTGCCTTTCGATCCCCATTCGCGTGGGCCATGAGATTACTCATTGTCACGTGGAAGGCGTACTGCTTTCTTCGGCAGGATAAACTCAAATACAAGGAAAGGTACGTGGAGACGTAGTTGAATTGAAGGATTGTACAAAAAGTAAAAGAAAAATATCAGTCCGTTGTTATTAGTCGAGAATATCAAAGACTGTTAGAGATTAGCCGGTGACGACGGTGTTCATTGTACTACGTTGACGGTCGAACTGACGGTTTAAAAGAAAACTGATATAGGCGCGACGGTGGTGACACCCACGGCGAGTTCACGTACTACTGTGTTTGCGGGACGGAAATAATCGTAGTGATAATTGCTTTCGCGAGACGGAAAGTAGGTGGACGTCGTGTAGGGTACGTCCTTGAGTGGGACAGAATTCTCTTTGGAACGTAAAACTTTTCTTTACAATTCTAGTTGAATGTTACCGCCGCCGCCGCCGCCGCGTCCTTGTGTGTCTATTTTGTATGACGCGCGATCGACTAGTTTTACAAATTCTTGGAATTTTACTGACGCCATTGCTGTGGATTGCTTCTCTCTCTTGTCATCTATCTCTTATACACGGTGTCCATAAATTCCTAAGGTAATAAAGGCCGGTGCTCTGCAGCTTGACTATTACGGCTTTGCCTTCTTGTCTACGGTCACGGTGAATGATGGCGGCGGGGCACTTTGGTCTTATCTTGTTTTACGTGGACAGTGGGTGCGGGTGGGAAATACCGAGGACTGACAAAAAAATATGACAATTATCGGCATACTAGATGCTCGTATATCTCAATGTGGGTTGACACGTGTTTTTGAAATGCGACACTTTTCATCTCTCCTTCTTGATATTGGAAATACGCGTCGGTGTGTCTGTATTCGCTGCTACTCCACTCTATAGCATCGGGTTACACGTTTTTATCGATGCCGTATAATTTAGTTAAATTTGATTGTAACAGCTTATTGCGAAATCATGTAACACGCCTATACTTAATCGCGCAGGCCAAAAATAATTGAGATTATAATAAGCGAGGCAAGTTTTTCTATTCTCTTTTTCTCTCTCTCTCTTTCTCGAGTGCCACCCCGTTATAAGGGCACTTGAACCGGTTAATAAGGGGAGACTGTTCGGGTATCGTTCGTTAATCGTTCGTCAGCGACGGGATAAAAAGAGAAATAAAAAAAAGAAGGGATCGCCACTGAGGAAGAGTACCTAAGTATATGTACACATGTTACATACCATGCGTATAGAGGGGAGTCATTCGAGAGCCTTTTAACAACGAGACGATTTAATGCCTCGAAGGAACGTTAAAAGGAAGTTTCTGTGCTTGAATAGGCAGCCCTAATTTTCTTTGAGCGCGTCAACCCTCCGTCAAGAAGAGAAGTATAACTTCTATGAAAGACGTCGAGGACCCCGTTAAATAAGTCTCGGCCGAGACACTTGACGATATTAATATCCGTCCCAGGGTTCGCGTCCGAAGGAATAATCGTTCCTGCCTAACCTAACCTCTCTTTGAATCGTCCTCCGTCTTCTAGGTTGTCGATTGGGTCGAGGCTGGCATTCCTGAATGCATCACGGGATTAGTCGTGGTACATCGCTCCTCCTCTCCTCCATCTTACATAGAGACGACAGAGATGACACACTCGTCCGTCTTCAATTCTTCCATCCGATCGGATTATACGGTAGAATTATGCTTAGAAATTCAAATGCTTTTAAAGTCAATAAATCCAAAAGCTCTGTACCCTCTGGCTGGCAATCGAGAAAAACACCCACCAGTAAAACTCCGACGACTCCTTCTCGCCTTCCCGGAAGGCGCGACTACCGGAACTCAAAGCCTCGCGGCATAATTACTACGTGGAGTCGCGTTGCGTGGCCTTTTTAAATTTCCCGGGAAGCCTCGATTCCGCGATTCGGTGTCGGCCGAGTCCGCGTCGAGTCGCTGTGAGTCACAGCTCAGCGCCGGTTGGGCCCCCGTAAAGACTTCGTTTCTCTCTTCTCTGTGCTATGCGAGCGTGCAGCAGCGTGGCAATGGTGGGATTCCGAGGTAGCGAGTGCTAGGTAGTAGCGATACGCCTGAGTAAGCGAGTGTACGATCGTGACGGCCGTGTTGGTTGGGTTGCAGCGTCGTTGGGATTCTCTAGACCGATGCTCGGCCTACCGTCCGTCCTCCAGGAACGGCAGACCATGTGGTGATAGCGCGCGATGACAGAACACCCACTGTCAGTGTCACTTGGGACGCCGTCGGGTGCGGTTGTGTCCGCGCTCCTCCCTTTCTCCTTCTCGCTCTCTCGGCCCGCTCGGTTCTCGTGATTTCGCGAACAAATCGTGTCCGACCGTTGTGACTCCTGGTGCGCCTCGTATTTAAACAGGATAGGCCATAACGAAAAAAAAAAGGTGAGTCTTTGCGTAAAAGTCAGATCGTAGATTCCGTCTTGAGCGTCGTTAAGATATATTTCTCGTTGGTGTTGATCGCGTCAACGTGTCAGTTTTACGAGTGCAACAAAGAAATGTCCTCTGGGTAATATTTTATAACCCGACGGGAATTTACGCTCTTTGTCCTGCGGCTTTAAATAACTTTGGCCCGGCGGTTGAATTAATTTTATTTACAAAGCTTGACTCGGTCCACCCGTTGGACTGTCACTCTCTCGCAGTCTTCAAAACGAAATGACGGTTGACGTTGATCCCGAAGTCAAAGGAATCTCATTGCGAAGAAGCATGGCGCCACGTACCTGACGCAATCCCCAGTACTTTTCGCGACACACATCCTTCTGGACTTTTTTCGCCTTTTAATCCTCCGGCCATATCGTGACAAACAAGCCAGTTCCGACGAGCCACGAGGAAAGCTGGTTGTCATACGTGTAATCGACGTTATCCTCGAGCAGTGTTAAAAGTGCGTGTCTCTTGCCGAGGTCTCCTTTGTCTTATCCAAGGACTTGCCTGGTCTCGTTGCACCACGTCTCGCAATTCTTCTATTTTTCCCACGATATCGCTCTCCGTCCCACCGGCTGTAATGATTGCCTTATTATTTGCACGGTAATGGCCGGCGCGATTATCCGATGGAAACACACAGGGCAGCGCGTGTCGATGCTCAACGTGCTAATCGCACTGTCATCGCAACCGGCCTTACCACTCTACACGCGCGCTGCTTTACTGACCCAACACCACGAATCGACCTTCGTCGCTCTTGCCGATCCTCGTCCCACCTATGGCTGTCGCACGTGAACGATCGCCGTTCCAGAGCTCCCGAGACGCACACATGCCGAATCGAACGGTGCCTGCGCGCACGTCACGATTTGTTTACTGCAAAATCGACCTTGGGTCGCCCACCGTCGGGTTGAGTGCTCTAATGATCTTGGCCTGACATTTCCGAGCATCTCCTTCGAGGCTGCAGTCTCTTTTGGGTTTTTCTCTTTGTCTTATTATTTTCTATAATCAGCTCCTTCTCCATCGCCAGCCACGCTGCCGTGGATCGTCCCATGAAAATCCAAACAAGACCCGTCCGCTTCGCTACCTCCTCGTCGCCTTCGTTCCCTGCACAGTGGTATTAGGACGTACGTTGGCCGCATCGGTACATTAAAATCACGAGCCTGGTTAACGAGGACGTCGTAGACGACGTGTCAGGGTATCGTTTGAAAAGGGGCAGCTATTTACATCGAACGACAGCGAATTTTCTTTTTTAATTCCCAGCCTATAATCCTGCACCAAGTCCTTCCCGGTAGGCATATGGAATCGTTTCGGCTGTACTGGCCCCAAGAGGAGGGGTATCTTTGTTCGGCCGTGGGTTCTCGGTGTCCCGGGTAATTTCGGCTGCACCAGACGAGGGAGAGGAGTCCCAGCAATTTCCACGACGCAGTCGTGCCAGCCACCCGGGGTCATCGCTCGAATTATATTTGAGCAGCGATAGTACTCTTTGTTCTTACAGACTGTGCAAACGGCACTTCGAACTACGGAACGTTTCGACGTGGACGGAGAATCGGTTGGAAAATTTTTTTTTTCCTTTTTTCGGCCATCCCGTCCTACCTCTCACCACCCACCCTGCTCTGCCTCCTTACATCAGTCCCCTGTGACGTCATGGCAGACCTTACTGTTGTTGTTGCCGGTCGTTCTACATACGCGCGTATACTTCAATGCCTGCGGTATCTCGTGGAGAATTCCGCGAGTGGTCAGGAACGCTGGAACAATGGAAATGGCGCGGATCGTTTGCGATCGTGTGTCGCGTCAGGAAAAACAATCTACGCCGAGTGATGTTGCCTGGGACGTTAGGTTGGGAGATGTTGGGGGC